>NW_007258841.1:205396-354044 GCF_000164805.1 Carlito syrichta
TGGAGGCTGCAGTGTCCGGGAGCGGCCACTCCACTCCAGTCTGGGCGACAGAGTGAGACTCCAACTCAAAAAAAAAAAAAAAAGATACAGAAAAATAGAAGTGTAAATTTACTATCCTAAGGAAAGGCCATCTGGGGGCTTTGCACAAGTCTCACAGAGCAGAATATCACAACCTGCTTAGGCCAGGCACGGTGCTCATGCCTGTAAACTCAGTGCCTCGGGAGGCTGAGGCAGAAGGATCGCTTGAGGTCAGAAGTTTGAGACCAGCCTGGGCCACAGTGAGACACCCCCCAACCCATCTTAAAAAAATAAACAAAAACTAGTCAAGTGTGGTAGTGTGCACCTGTAGCCTCTGCTACTCGGGAGGCTGAGGCAGGAGGATCACTGGAGCCCCGCCGTTCAAGACTGCGGTGAGACATGATCATGCCACTGCACTCCAGCCTGGGCAACGGATAAAACTCTGTCTCTAAAACAAGCAAGCAAGCAAACAAACAAACCCACCAACCCAAAGCCTACTTACCTGATGAAGTGCCCTGTGGGACAGAGCAAACCAAGGGTAAAATGGAGTTTTCCCCAGGACAGGCACCTGGAGGAAAGAGGCTTTCCCAACCCTCAGGCTCTCTTCCACTTCTTCCCCATGGCTCTTTTTTACTCAGCCGTGGCTGCTTTGGCAACTGCTGGGCAGTGATACAACTGGAGATCAAAGCCAAGGCCAGAGAGGCCTCCTGCCTGAGAATTCTTGCCTCTTGTTCTGCTTTGCCCTCTCTCCTCACCTCAGCCTTCTCTGGGATGTTCAAGGCTCATTCCAAGGGGCTTGTCTTGGAAGCCACATTGGCTGGCTGAGGCTCTGGGGCAAAATTAGCTTGCTTGGAGAACAACGCACAGACCTGTTTGGCTGGAATGGCTTTGTAGGAACAAGTTGATTTCCTTGTTGGGACAACTGTGGGGGAGAAGCATTCATCTGTGCACCCCGTGGGTTGGGAGTAAGGGTTGAACCCTAATAGCCTTCTGCAACCCAACCCTCTTAAGGAGGAAAATCCATCTTCTTTCTCCCTAGACACGATGCTTCCTCCTCCACCCTGCTCCCATTTATTTATTTATCCTGTTCACCCAACAAGTTTTCACTGAGGGCCTATGATATGCTGGACTCTAGGACTCAGCACTTAAGGGGCTCGGGCCGGGTGGTGGGGAAATGAAATAGTAACTGGGCATTTATGACAGTGCCATCAGTGCTGGGCCACAGGAGGCTGTCACTGCACGGGAAAAGCACTGAATTCAATTGCTCCAGAGGAAGGTAAAGCAGGGGAGGCTTCCTGGAGGAGGTGACATTTAAGCTGACATTGAGTGGATATCATCAGGTGAAGAAAATGGGGGAAGAAGAGTGTTTTAGGCAGAAAGACGAGCACATGCCAAGGGGCTGTTGGTGAAAGGGGAAGCAGGATGTTGGAAACAGCGAAAGGTTCTTTGGCTGAAGCCAGGGGTGGGGGTGGCAGGGAGAACTGGGGTCAGAGGAGTAAGCAGGGGCTCTGTGAGCCATGCTAAGACAACCATCCATGATCCAAATGGCAATGGGGATCTATGGAAGAGTCTAGGGCAAGGAGTTGACGTCTTGAGGATTGCGTTTTCTTAAAGAGCATCATCTTTCCAAAATATTTACTCCATCTCGAACCACAGCGACTGCTGTCCCAGTCCCTGGGATGGACAGATTCACGAGGCAAGAAGGTGCAGTCTCTTATTCAAAATGGAACGGTTGTAATGATCAAGCCAAAGCAGAACCCGAGAGCTGGAATGCCCAGCCCAGTAGCGGCAAAAATCAGGAGGAAGTAAAACAACTCAATGAAACCGTATCTTATAGATTGTTCTTGGTTCTCTTTTTGAGAGGAGAAGCTAGAGCTCAGTGACAAATGATTCTTGGCAGTTCATAGAGAGCAGTGGCAAAATGCACATTTTTAAAGACACAGATTTTTTCCCCCGTCTCTTCTAAAGAGTACCTTAGACCACAAGCATCTTTTACACAAAGGAAAAACATCTTGCATGTTGTGACCGATTTCTCGTCCGCACGGCCGTCCTTCCCCAATGGAAGTAATTGGGGAAGAAAGGTCTGTGGAGAATATGCTTTGATCTTTGGGGGATGGGGGAGCCTTTTCAACAAATGTCCACGGCAGACACAGTGATTGAGAAAGGCACATCCGTTTGGGAAAATGCTTGCTAATTAAATGAATGTTTTCAACTGGAAAGCATGTCTGAGCTGTTACGATACATCCCTGATGAAGTTGGAAGGAATGCTTTAGATGTCCGCCTGAAATGGGTGTTTCCATGAGCTTTTCGTGTACCTTGGTCTCCTCAACTCTCAGATATCACGTCTCACTCATTCATTCATTTGCTCATACGATACATGTTTGTGCAGCTCACCTGTGCCAGGCACTGTGGTGAGTGCTGGGTGTTTTGTAGTGAACAAGGCAGTCAAGCCTCCTCCCTGATGAAAGCTTGTACTCCAGTGGACAAGACAGGTCTTTTTAAAGAATTCTTTTGTGTCAACTTTTCTTGTAAATACCCAATATGAATAAAGCAACAGCATAACCGAGGTCTTTAAAGACAGACATACTTGGGTCCCAGTCCCTGTTTATTAGTTGTGTGACCTTGAACAATTGCTTAGCCCTTTCCAGCCTCAGTTTCTCTATCTATCCAATGGTCATAATGACAGTACCTTTCTTAGAGGATAAGAGTGAGTATTAAATGAGTATTAAATGACATAATCCATGGAAAGTACTTAGTCTAGAGTTTGGTTCATGGCACCAGCTTGACACCTGCAAGTTATGTTTATTATCAAGATCGAGGACATAAAACAATTTTTAAATGTACATTCATACTCATTATAAAAAAAATTTCCCCTCCCCCACCTTGGGGAGGTGAATCTTCTCTCTCTCTCTCTCTTATTTACTTTTAAATAAAATGTATTTTCTAATCTAAGAAAAAAATTCAGCACAAATAGAAGCCCCTGGAATAAACAGGGGAAGCTCACTTATCCTACCTAGTCAATTTCATTTTTTGTATTAATAAAGGTTCCAAGTGACTGCCAAGTCCATGGGCTTTAGGAAGAAAAAAAAAACCCCAAACGATTGACTTACTAGGTTGAAAAGTCCATGGTTTTCAACCAGACTTACAGATGCCTTAAAAACAGACCACAGGTCTCTGCTTTTTTTTCCTACTTCAGCTCTGCTTCTTCTACATAATGTCATTCTCCCCCCACCCCCAGTTGGAGTCTCACTCTGTCGCTTAGGCTGGAGTGCAGTGGTACCTTATCGGCCACCCCAGCGTCCACCTGCTGGGCTCCTGCCATTCTTCCATCTCAGCCTTCCAAGTAGCCTGAACTACAGACGCGAGCTACCACACCCGGCTAATTTTTTTCTTTTTTCTTTTTTTTTATTGTAGAGATGAGGTCTCACCAAGTTGCCCGGACTGGCCTCGAAACCGCGGGCGCAGGCAATTCACTCACCTCGGCCTCCCAAAGTGCTAGGATTACAAGTTGAGCCACTGAGCCTGGCCCACGTAATGCCATTCTTAGGCAGCCTCTTGCTAGATGGCTGCAGACACTTCCAGGATTCCTATCCCGGAGGAAAGAGCTCTTTGCTCATTGGTCTAGGCAAGGCTCAGGATTGACTCCGATTGGCTGGCTTCGTCACGTGCCTTATCAGAATGCAGGTTGCAGTTCGGGGGATGCTATTCTCTTACTGACCAAGCCTGGGTCAGGCATCTGTCACTGGAACTGAGGAGGGGAGATGAAATCAACTCCATCCAAATCTCGTGGACTGAGACTAGGAGGGGACAACACAACTCGGTTTAACTACCTAAAAATGGAGCCATAGGTTGTCAGGACTAACAGCTGTTGGTTAGCATTACCCAGAGATTGTTATCTCTGTCAGCCTTTAGTGTGTGCGCTCCCAGACCTTTTCTCTGTATATTTTTATGTGTGTGTTTTTCTATATTACTATCTGCTCTCTCTGTGTGTATATACACATATTACAATTATCTATGTGTGTGTATAAATATTTTTTTTCCAAAAATGGAAAACTTGCTTTATTCACGTAACAAATAATGTAAATGTATCATGGTTACCTTGGTATAGATAGACAAATTGTGTTATTTTAAAGAATTTTAAAACTCAAAGGGTCCTTGATCTCATTTTTTCAGTCTCTTCCTTTCTACAGATGGAGAAGCTGAGGTCTGGAGTCGTGAGGGTCTTGCTCAAGGTCGCACAGGAAACGGTTCTCCCGACCCTTGAGCATGTTGTCTTCTCCCTCCCTAAGCTCATTTCCAGTAATCTCAGTGAGCTCTGGGCAGCTGGATTCCATGAGAGTCATGCATGCAAAATATTGAAAGCACAAAGACACGAAAGCTGAATTGTTTTTTTTCATCTGTGTTCTGCCTTAGCTGACTTTTGTGGTCTACTAAGAGCTGGATCTGGCTAGTATTCGGGGGGTGGTAAATATTGAGCAAGAGATCCTTTGATGAGCATGGAACTAAAGGATAATTACTAGTAAGCTCCTCTGTAAGGAAAAAAAAGGGCAATGATCTATATTTATCTATCTCCCTCCAAACATATACCTTCAAACTGACTTAATTGTAGGGGAAATGAGAGATCAAGCACAGAAAGTTCTACAAATAGACAGTCAACCATTTCCTTAACTAGGAGTTCACTGTCGTGAATTGTATTATTGGAAGAAGGGTTTGTTAGATCTGTGCTGTCCAATGCCATCAGCCCCATGTGGTTATTTACATTTTAGATGAAGCCAAATTAGAGGTAAGTGACAATTCAGTTTCTTGGTCCCACCAGCCCCATTTCCAGTGGTTGGTAGCCACAAATGACTAGCATTTGCTATTGCATTGAACAGCACAGATACAGAACTTTCTTGTCACTGCAGTGAGTTCTGTTAGATGGTGCTATTATCTGGAAGGGGATGCTTGGAAAAAGGAAGATTCCTGGGCTCCACACAAGGCAAGCTCCAACAGGAGTTGTTGGGAGGTAAGCTGGGAATCTGGATTTAAAAAACATATATTCCCTTGGTGATTTAGATGGACATCTAAGTTCAAGAGGAATAAAGAGATGGAGGGTCCCAAGAGGCAGGCTGAGAATGAAAGTTGGATAAGATTTGCTGCTCATTGAGGAACCATCAGATATGACACATTCAGTTGGTCTACAGGGCAATGAGTGAACAGCATTTGAGGTCTTCATTCCCTGTTGTCCCAGAGATATTCAAAGACACACTCATTATGAAAAGTTCATTTAATGGATGTATGAGGTAGAATTAGGGTAGATAATGTCACGAAAATTTGGAAGAGAAGATCTCATCGGTGACTTGTGATTTTTCTCCTAAACCTTTCCATGCAGCATGTTACCGTTGTTTATGCTTATCTTTCTTTGTATCTAAGAATGAAAAATTTCTTTTTATACTCGAGCCACAGGAGTTAGTTATAAGATTTGTTTTTAGTTCCTTTGTCTCACTTTTTCTCAAATTATAGCAAGAAATATTAGTTTATAAATGTTTTATATCGACTATCTCATATTTTTTTCCAGCAAGATTTTATCCTAAGGATAAATCATCTTTAGAGTAATGCTTTTGTCATCTGCTCATCATTTTATTTGTCCTTGTTTACCTTTTCATCCTCATCTTACATTGTTCTCCTCCAGGATGTTTATTATTCTCTTTTGCCCTCTCAGTTGCCGGAACTCTTCTAGTTCTTTCCTGCCTTGGATCCTTGCACATTCTGTTCCCTTACCCTGGAACAGTTTGCTCCCAACTGTCTTCTGATGGCCGGTTCCCTTTCATTCTTTAGATCTCGCCTTAAGTAAGTAAGTTTATTTCAGATAAGTTTTCCTTGACCAGCCCATGTAGGTAAGATTTTTTCCAACCCATTCAGTTTTTGTTATTTTCTATCCCTGTCCCTGGTTTACTTATTGTTAATATCCCCAAAGTTCTACAAAATCAGAAATCATGCCTCTTGTATTCACAAAAATCAGAAATGATGCCTCTTTTATTCACCAGTTGATCTGGTATTGAACACAGTGCCCAGCATTTACCAGGGTCTCAGAAACCAATGCTGAATAAATAAAATCAATATTTCTGAGTTCAATAAAATCATGTAGTAGGTGCTGGGCATTGTCTAAGCTACCAAGAAAGAGAACGGCTCAGGACAACATATACCCCGCTGTGTAGGATCCATATATGATAGAGAATACATAGTCAGAAAAAGAAGGCTAGAAGTCAAGGACAAAGGTATGCACAATGCTATGGGAGTTATCAAAAAGTTATTGTTTCAACGTTTAGTGGCTTTAAACAATAACCACTTATCACTCGTAAGTCTATGGGTCAGCTGGGCAGATACCCACTTGGACCTGACTTAAATGGTGAGATTTTGGTCTTTGAGTTGATGCTGTAACGGGATGGCACCTTGGGGGACTTTGGGAGATGCTGGGTGTATTTTGCATGTGAAAAGAATGTGAATGATTGGAAGTCAAAGGGTGGAGTGCAGTGGATAGATTCTCTAAGGTGATTCCTGACTCTTGGTGCTCACACCTTTGGGTAACCCTCTCCTTCTGGGTGTGAGCTAGACCTGTGACTTTCTCTAACCCATAGAATATGACAAAGGTGATGGCATATCTCTCCCATAATTACATTGCATCATATAAGATGACTTCCTTTTAGTTGACTTGCTCTAGAGAATTTCCCTGCTGGATTAATAAAGTTAGTAGCCATGGTGGATAAACCAGAGCATTGGGCAGCTTCTAGGAACTGCAGTGGCCTCTGAGAACTTAGGGAAGCCTCCACCTGACAAACAGTTCTATAGTTGGAAACCTCAGTTCTATAGTGACCAGGAAATGAATTTTGCCAGTACCTGAGTGAGTATGGAAGTGGATTCTTCCCAAGTCAAACCTCCAGATGAGAACACAGCCCAACTGATATTTCAGTTACAGCCTTGTGACACCCTTAGCAGAAGACCCAGCTAAGCCACACCCAGAAAACTGGCCTGCAGAAACTGAGAAAATAGATATATGTTGTTTTAAGCTACCAAGTTTGTGGCAATTTGTTACTGTGAAATATAAAATACAAGTTGTGTTGTTTTAGATGAGTTGCTTAACATTTTTGGCTCTGTCTTCTCATAGAAAAACAGGGTATAATAACCGTTCACCATCCAAGTTCATTATGAGAATTAAATAAGAGAATGTATCAGTGCTCAGTGAATGACTTCTAATATTATTACTTATTAAAACACTGTCTTTTGATCCCAACTCCACTTAATTTTCAGTCTGTAGGACAAATCCTGACCTGAGCCTGCATACATGTGTTTTGCTAATTCTCGTGTCTTTCTGGCATTGATAGTAGATGATAACTCCCAAATGCTACACTGTAACGTCCTTTGCCTTGTGTTTTCTTCTCAGTGGAACTTCTGGACATCAACCTTACCATGACCATTTTATCTCTCCGTCTTGCCCTTAGCTGTAACATTTATTTCAAATATTGCATTTTTCACTTCTAAAATTTCAATTTGGTCTTTTTATATATTTTATAATTCTCGCTGAGCTATTTAATCTATTTATTCATTATTAGCATGCTTTTCTTTGTCTCATTGAAAAAGTTATAATGAGCCGGGCTCGGTGGCTCAGCGTGTAATCCCGCGCCTTTGGGAGGCTGAGGTGAGTGGATTGCCTGAGCCCGTGGGTTCGAGACCCGCCTGGGCAGCGAGACCTCATCTCTACAATAAATCCAAAAATCAGCCGGGCGTGGTAGCGCATGCATATACTTCTGGCTATTTGGAAGGCTGAGGCAGAAGTATCGCCAGAGCCCAGTAGGTCGAGGCTGCGGTGGCTGGGAGCGGCCACTGCACTCCAGTCTGGGTGACAGAGTGAGACTCCAACTCAAAAAAAAAGAAAAAAGAAAAAAGAAAAAGTTATAATGATTCCTTATGTAATACAACATCTAGGGTATCTTGAAGTGGACTTCTGTTTGTTTTTCCCTTTGAGAATTGGTCACATTTTTCCAGTTTTTTCATACATCAAGTAACTTTGGAGTGTATCTTTAATGTTGTGACAGGTATGTCTAGAGACTTTGAATTTTGCAATAGTCTTCCAAAGAATATCAGAGTTTTTGTTTTAGCAGGCAGTTAACTTGATTAGAGACAATCTACAATCTTTGTCTCACTTGGGGACTGTGACAGCTTGACAATGTTTTGTTTATTTTCAGCCTTAGCTGCAAATTACTTCAAGTCTGCTTCATGCAGGCATGGTTCAGGAGTCAACTGTATCTTGGGAATAAATTATACATAGAATTTAGGTCCCATTTCTCTGTTTTTTTCTTTTTCAAATTTCCACCCTTACTTTCTGGTGGCTGTGACCCCATTGAACTCTGTCTACTGGTTTCATAAGTAAGAAATAAGTTGAGTTTGCAATTGGAGCTCCAGCCATTTTATACTACAACTAACATAGGCCCGTTCTAAGGTGAAAGCTGCAACAATACGGAACTCACCCTGTATCATTTTCTTCTTCCAAGTCTCATCTCCATTCCAAAATCTCCCTGTCTTTGTTCACTCTCCAATGCCTCAGGAAGTTTTTAATTTTTTATTTTGTCCAGAGTTTAGAGTTGTTATCTCCAGGAGAGAGCTTACCCTCCATTACTAAAATGAAACTCCTCTGCTGTGGCCTTTTGAACTCTGGGTGTCTTCGTCTCTGCCCTGGCTTATGTTCTCATGACTGGAACCAGACCTGTGATCAAGACTCCCCATCAGCAGACACCTGCCTTCTCGTATCCATCCATCCACCCACCGATCCATCTATCTATCCACATAACATTTATAGAGGACATGGAATGCTTCTAAATCTGTGTTTGAATGGGGACCAGAAGTGAATAAACTAGGCATGGGCCTTGATTTCATGGATGCACTGAGCTTCTGGTCTGTCGTGTTGAATGCTCTCACAGGGCGTGGGGTTTAGACAGTGGGGAGAATAGACTGCTGCTTCCAGTCACCATAAATGACACTGTAGATGAGTATGCATGGACAGCACAAAATTGTTTAAGTGTATTGTTAATGAAAGAAAACAAGTTAGGAAATAGTAACACAAGCATCTTTTTTCTTGTGTGTAAACTATATGATGTGTAATACTAGCTAACAGTTATTAAGCTGTTATCAAGTACTTGACTCTGTGCTAATGGCTTTACCAACATTAGTTTGTTTAGACATCACAACAAACTCATGAATGTAGATGGGACCATTATTGTCCTTATTTTAAAGCAGAGAAAACCAAGTTACGCAGGTTCTGGTTTAGGGACTGAGGGAGGTGAGACACATCTAGGCAGCCTGCTTCCAGAATCATTCATGTACATCAGACACACACACAAAGTATCTGGAAGGAGGCATACCAAGGTGTCAGTAATAACTAAGTGGTTATCTTGAGGAGGATGGATTGAGATCTTTAAGACGTTCCTTGATTTGCTTATCTTTATGGGAGAAATTTTCTGCAAAAATTTTTGCTGCTTTTGTAATAAGAAAAAAATAATTTTAACAGAGACAAAGGTGGGGGGTGGTGAAGGCATAGAAGCAGAAAGAATGAAATAGACACCAAAAGCAAAGAGACAGAGAGAAGCAGAAGAGATTGGGAATGAGAGAGAGGCAATGAGACAGACAGAACGACAGAGACTTCCTCCCCTAGTATGGAACATCAAAAGCTCCAAAGATGAAAAGAATTACTTCTTCCTAGCTTCCTGAAAAGTCTCTCTTCTCTGAAACGTAGACTTTTTATTACTCACGGGAAAATAAAATGCAATTTGCTGGGCTGATTGCTGAACGTGTCACATGGAACTGTGTTTTCCAATATGGCAGCCACTTGTCACCTGTGGTTATTGAAGATCAATGTGACATATGCTGTAAACCAAAGCACTTACTGGGTTTTGAAGACTTGGTATGAAAAAGAGTGTACACTATCTCATTAGTCATTTTATTTTGATTCTGTGTTGAAATGATAGCATTTGGGGTATGTTTGTTAAATGCAATATTGTCAAAACTAATATCACCTGTTTTTTATTTATTTTTTTGTTGGGTTTTGTGTTACAGTTTTAACATGGCTATTAGAAAATTTTAAATTACAAACATGGCTTGTGTTGCATTTCTGTTAGGCTGTGCTCATCTGTATCCTCATGGTCTCTAAACCCCATGACCGCAACCGAACACGTATGTATCAAACAGTGAAAAAGACGGACACAAACTCCAGCCATGAGCATGTCTCTTCCCCCTCTGGAGAGAACCCTCGGTTCACCCCTGCCACCTCGCCATGCTTGCCCTTGCTGGAGAGGCCCCATCTGTGGCTCGTGTCTCATGTGGTGCCATCTCCATTAGCACATTAAGTGGCAGCGGGTACAAAGCCCCTCTGAGGTCACTCTCCATGACACCCAGCCAGGGGCCTTGGGCTCTGATGCATCCAGGGCTGGGCGGTCTTTTCTGGGAAGCGCTGCGTTGCCTCTTGGAACAGACGCTTGCCAGGTGATTCTTTGCGGCTCTGCGTTCATAAGAGCTTCTTTAGAAAGCAGAAAATGTTTCAAGTGAGTTTGGAGAGATGAGTGTATTTACCGGAACAAATATTTTGCTCTTTGTCAGTCCTTGATTATATCCGGCTGCACTTTTCTCTCTGAATTCAGTCGGAGAAAAACAAAACAAAACAAAACAACAGTTCACTTAAAGCTTGAAAATAATTTTTCAAGTATTGGTCTTTCTCTTTGCCTACACAACATTGTTTGTGTCTGTCTCAAAGTCTGGTTCTTCTACTTATGGGCACTTCTTTTCCCTGTTTTTTTTTTTTTTTCCCCAGAGCAATTTTGTTTCCCTTTGGCCTTTGTTCTGCCCTGGTTTCTGTAAATTAGTTTACCTTGATAATAATAATAATGTTTTATAACATTGAGGAAATGTTTTCATCTAACTCTAGCTCATTTGACATGTATAAAATCATTATGATTTCTCTTTATTAACGGGTTGAGGAAATGAAATTTATATCCGGTCAGCATTTAGTGAGTGCTTACTATGCGCTCAGTGCTGTGCAGTGACCTCATTGAATACGTCCCAAAGCTTTATCAAGTAGCTACTGCCCTCATTTCACAGATGAAGAAACTGAGGCTCAGAACAATGAAGTGACTTGCCTCAGGTCTGACAGCTAGCTAGTGATGCAACACAGGTTAAATCTGGGTCTCTTGACTCCAAAGTCTATGCTTTTAAACATTCGTGTTTTTCTCATGTGGGGCACAAGGAGATTCAAGGGGCTGCAGTTATTTGTAATCCCTCAGGGACCAGTGCTAGCCAGGCTACCAAAATCTGGGCCTTGGGGTGGGTGCAGTTGTATAAATGTTTTCAAAATCTTGGGCTTCATCTCAAAAACTCAGGTGAATATTGCATTCTACTCCATAGAACGACCATGTTTTTATGCCATAAAGTAATTATGTTTTCTTTCTGAACAAGAAAAACTTACTTTTATTTTATAGATAAAAACTGTATATTTTAGGGTGTACGACGTGGTGTTTTGATATATTTAAACATGGTAAAATGATGATAGCAAACAAGCTACTTCATATATCCATCACCTCACCCAGTCACCTTTTTTTTTTGTGATGAGAACACTTAAGATCTGCTTTCTTAGAAACTTTTAAATACCAATGCATTATTATTAACTTTAGTCACCATGTTGTACATTGGATCTTCAGGACATAACTGTCTTATAACTGAACATTTGTACCCTTTGACCAGCATCCTCTCATCTTCCTCACTCCCCAGACCCTTTTAACCACCCTTTTACTTTCTGTTTCTATAAGTTTCACTTTTTTCCCCCAACATTCCACATATAAGTAAGATCATGCATGCAGTATTTGTCTTTCTGTGTCTGGCTCATTTCAATTACCGTAGTATTCTCCGGGTTCATCCAGGATTTTCTTCTTCTTAAAGGCTGAGAAGTGATGATAATGAAATAGAGTCTCTCCATCTGTCAGCCTCTCTATCTGTCATCTGTCTGTCTACATCATGATTTCTTTATCCATTTGTCCCTTGACTAACACTCCGTTTGTTTTCATAATTACATTTTCTAAATCCTAAAATAAATAGATAGTCTAGGACCCTGTTATTCCAAGTGTGGTCTGGGGACCAGCAGCATTTACAACACTTGGGAGCTTATCAGACATTTAGATTTTAACACAATCCCTAGTTGATTAATCTGCATATTGAAGTCTGAGTAGAGTCACTCTACAATTGCCTAATTAATTAATCAATCAACTATGCATTCAGCATCTGTTTCCTGCCAGGCGCTGTTCTGGGCACTGGGTTTACTCCTGACTTCATGGACGTCCAGCCAAGTAGCAAAGACAAGCTTTGTATAAGTACTTGCGGGGAAGGAGGGGTGGCAGGATCCTCGGGGACACACATGTGTAGGAAGGTGGGGGAGGTCAGACAGGCTCCCTGGAACAAATGAAGTCTCTCTGGAGACAAGATGGATGGGTACATTGTAGGATACAAGGAGTCAGAAAATGAGTGCTAGTACTCTGGGCAAAGGAAATAATATTGCCAAGGCCTCAGGAGGGAAAGTGTGGCTTATCCGTGCAAAACGACCTCTTTCATTCACACTCACTTATTCATGTATTCAACACACCTAGATAAGGTGTCTATTACATTCATAGCCAGCGATTTGCTTGATAATGGGGAAGTACTGATGATGGTGAAGGAGATGGTAATAGTAATTAACACTTAAATAGCCAGATGTTATTTTAAGCTCTTTAACATGTTTTAACCCATTTCATTGCCATCAACAGCCTTATGGGACAAATTCTACTATATTCTCCATTTTACAGGTAAGAAAACTAAGGCAATGAAAGATTCATTAATTTACCCAGGATGATGCAAGACAGCCTAGATTCAAACCTCCGATGCCCAGCTCTGGAGTTCCTGGTCTTTATTTTTCCACCACAAATAAGACTGGGGTCTGCTTTCTATTTTTTTTTTTTTTTTGAGTTGTAGTCTCACTCTGTTGTCCAGGCTGGAGGGCCGTGGTGCACTCATGGCCATCCCAGCGTCGACCTGCTGGGCTCTGGCGATCCTTCTGCCATAGCCTTGCAAGTAGCTGGAACTACAGGCACGTGCTGCCACGCCCAGGTAATTTTTGATTTATTGCAGAGACGAGGTCTTGCTAAGTTGTCTGGACTGGTCTCGAACCCACGGGTTCAGGCAACCCACTGGCCTCAGCCTCCCAAAGTGCTGGGATTACAGGCTGAGCTACCGAGCCCGGCCTGGAGTCTGCCTTCTAAGAGGCCCTCTGCCACTTTAAGCAGGCTGTTTCCCACAAGCCTTTCTAGGGACTTCCATCCTGAACAGATACCCTCTTCTGAGCTTCTCACATCCAGTTTTTCTCTTTACAGATTTACTGCGGATTCCAGTAATCATAATTCTAAACCATCTATCCTCATGTTTATTCCCACCTCTGTTTCCCATGCGATGCCTCTGACCTGGAGAGTTGAGGTCTCTCTCCTCCATGGTTCCTGTGCGACTTTGCACTCACTCTCACAGCAATATGTTTCTCTCTCAAAGTATCCTCTATTCTTTTTCTTCTTTTCTAACACTTACTGCATCTTTTCAAATATCACCCTGGTTTGTAAAATTCTTGCTAATTTACCTGTGTACATACACACAGACACACATCCACTCACAGCCTTGTTCTTATTCACACATGTGCACTCAATCACGCTCACTTGTTCACACAACACACACACATATACATCCAAAACACATTACATGCACACTCAAACATGCACAGACACATGCTCACATGTACACACAGACAGACATCCATTCCCACATCTATTGACAGCCTCATACTTATTCACACACATGCACTCACTCATACTCATGTATATACACAACACACGTATGTATGTTCAAAACACATTCACACAGTACTGCACTCACACACAGAAACATACACACACTCACATTCCATACACTTTCATGCACACACTCACTCAAACACATTCATACATACACACTTATACACAAATTCCTCCCCCATACACATGTGCGTGCACACGCGCGCGCGCACACACACACACACACACACACACACACACACACACACACACACACAGGCAGAGTCTTTATCATAGACACACATCAGGGCCTTGTTGGCTCCTTTCACCAAAGATCTTTGCAGTGATGTCAGAGAGGAAAAGTTCAAATGAAAATCAGATCCGGTAATTACAGGATTTTCTACATGCACTTTTTTTTTCCAGGCTGGACTTGAAAATAAAAGAGGCCCAGGAGATGAGAGCCTTTTCTGGGGCTTGGTAAGTAAGCAAAACCACATTTAAGGGAGTGACGAAAACTTCCTACACTGCTTTTAAAATCCATTTCATGGAGAAGAAGAGAGCCGGTGACAGAACTTTGTTGTCAACTGTTAGGTTTGCCTTTGTATCAGTGATTTCTTTTTTTTTTTGAGTTGGAGTCTCACTCTGTTGCCCAGACTGGAGTGCAGTGGCCGCTCCCGGCCACCGCAGCCTCGACCTGCCGGGCTCCGGCAATCCTTCCGCCTCAGCCTTCCAAGTAGCGGAATACACGTGCACTACCACGCCTGGCTAATTTTTTGATTTATTGTAGAGATGAGGTCTTGCCAAGTTGCCCAGGCGGGTCTTGAACCCGCGGGCTCAGGCAATCCACTCACCTCAGCCTGCCAAAGTGTGGGATTACAGGCTGAGCCACCAAGCCCGGCGTATCAGTGATTTCTTTTTTTGGTGGAGTTTTCAAGGACGTGGCCAAGGCCTTTCCCTTTCTCTTTTCTTTTCTTTCTTCCCTTCTTTCTTCCTCCCTCCCTCCCTCAATCTGTCCTTCCCTTCCTTCCTTCCTTTTTTTCACAGAGTCTTATTAAGTAGCCCAGGCCAGAGTGCAGTGATGTGATCAAACATCACTGCAGTCTCAAAATCCTGGGCTCAAGAGGTCTTTGAGGTTGAGGAAGTGAACACTTGAATTCAAACCCTCTAAACCGGTGCTGTCCAATATGGTAGCCATTAACCACATATAACTATTTAAATACAATTAAAAAATCATTTCCTCCATTGTGTTATCCACATTTCCAGTATGCAATATCTCTATGTGGCCACCATATTGGATAGTGCAGACATAGACATTTCTGTGACCTTAGAAAGTTCTACTGGACAATACAACAGACTCTCAGATTCTTAGGACCTCCGACCCGGCTGTTATTTCCAGGTAGGAATTTGAAAATTTTTCCTCATTGGAGTTTCGTTCTACAGAAGATACTTCTCAGAGTTTGAGCTTGTCATAGTCAGGGATGATTGTCCCATTTTGTGACTTGAGGGTCTAGGCAATCCCCGGCTATTGGTCTTGCTTTTATAAGGGAGAAGTGGAATGACAGTCATATAGTAGCATAGACCTGGTCTGAAAACACTTTGCAGTAGAAATCCTTACTCAGGGAACAGAAAGGTTTGGAGCCACACAGAGTTTTGAATCCTTTCTGTGAATCCTTGATCAAAGTACTTAAGCTTGGCAGTGTCCATTTCCTTACCTGTTAATGAAGGATAAGAATTTCTGTCCCTCAAGGCTGTTGTGTAGTTTTTGTGAGATCATACATGTAAAGCTTTTTACCTAGTGCCTGGGATATCGTTATCACTAGAAGGCAGCAAGCTTCATTTTAATTGTGACACAGAGAGTTGGGAAGATTTAAACGTGACGAAGTTTCTCTAGAAGATCTTTCTTGAAGGGAGGTCAATTTGTTCAGTTGTGTTTGTTTTAGAGCAAGGATAAATGAAAGGTAGTTTAATGGTGGCCACAGATTCTTTATCACATGTCTTCCATGGAGAGGTGAGGTCTATGTCTTTGCCCCTTGAATCTGGGGTTGGGTGGACTCTGTGACTGCTTGACCAATGGAAAATGGAGGAAGTTACATTAGGTTTGGAAGTTAAAAGACTGGCAGATTACACTTTCTGCTCACTTTCAAAATCCCGAGTAGCTATGTAAGTCAGACTATTCTGCTGGATATTCCACATGTAGGGGCTCTGAGACCACACAGAACAGAGGGGGATTACCTAAATCCAGCCTTCCAGAAGTCCCCACTGAAGCCACTTGGAATTCCCTGAATGTCCCAGCCATTGGCTCAACATGACTAAGTGACCTTTACTCAGCCCCAGAGTGAGAATTATCCAGTTGAGCCCCATCCAATTCCCCAACCCAGAAAATGTAATGATATGAAAATATCATGTAAAGATATGAAAATAATAAGCTGATATTTCAAGACACTAAGTCTTGGTATAGTGTGTTTTGCAGCAATTAATAGAGGATGGCAAAATGTGTCTTCTTGAGTCCCAACCATGATTTTGACTTTGGTGGTTGAATGACCATGTTGAGGAGAATTTTGAGGTTATAGCTGATCTTAATAGGGAAGTGTGCTGTGATTGATTAGTAATGTCTGCCATGGGTGTGTGAGTAGAGAGTAACAGTATGCATGCCGACTCTCCTAGATATAGCTCAAGATAAAATTGATTCTAATAGTTATTGATTTTTTGGTATTTTTCCCACCAACAAATTATGATGACTTCTTTATCTGATATTTTTTGAAAGAAATCTAAAAAATTGCTTTGTAGTGTCTTTCTCTCTATGCACTACTGTAGTACAATGGACTGCCAGGACTATGCACTAATCAAAACTCATTTGTTTGGGGTGATAGGATCTTTGATTTTGAGTTTTGGGGGGACATGATAGATTGTAGTATGAAAACACTGGTTTTGTAATTCAGAAGATATGAGTTCTAGCTTTGCCTCTACTTATTTGTGACTTTGTGTCCTGAGTCTCAGTTTTATTACCTATAGTACTGAGTTAATACATTTATCCGTCCACCTCACATGGTGATTGTACGACTCAAAACAGAGTGTGTGGCAAAACCCTGCATTACGGAGCAGTTTTGCTTCATTTTCTCACACCACCCACAACAAGAATCATAAGAGGCAGGGATGATTGCATAGATGAGGAAAACTGAGCTAAGGTAAGGTAATTAGTGGCCATAGCAATAGTAGCATTGGAAGGAATTATTGCAGATCTGTTAGGAGCATAGGATCAGGAACCAGACTAATTGGGTTCAAGTCTCAACCTTTAACTAGCTGGGCTAGGTTAGGCAAGTGACTCAACTTCCTTGTCCTTTCCTTGTTCTTAATCTTTAAAGAGGTGAAGGACACCTGTCTCATAGAATCACTGTATGATTAAATGAGGTGATGCATGCAAAACTTTAAACCCATATCTAGCACACAGTAGGCACTCAATAAAAATGGGCTCTCCTCATGATTGTTACACACACCTTCCTCCCAGAGTGTGCAATGTGGAGATAGTGGAGGTTGTCACTGCTGTTTAATATTTCTGGACTGTGTTCTGTAAAAGATTGCAGTTTCCTGCAGCTTGGATTTAGGAGTGCCTTACTTTGACATTAAATATGAGCAGAAGTGATGTGTCACTTCTGGATGGAAGTCTTAAGAACCAGCATGCAATTAACCACATTCTATCTTTATGCCATGGTAACTAGGAAGGTTCTGGATGTTGGTTGCTCTATCAGCCTGGTACCAGAGTGAGGACATGAGGGCCAGATCCCCCTCTCTCCCCCAGCTGACCTGGAAAAGACTGTTTTAAGGCCCAAGGACAGAGAGATGTTTGTTACTGCAGCAAAACCCAACCTATCCTGACTGATGCAGTGATGGGGCACTAGAAACAGAACCTCAGGCATCTTCATTCTTGAAACAAATATTTTAGGGATTCATACTTACGTGACATTTTACAATGATTCCATTGTACAGATACAAATAGACAAATGAACAAGAAAACTGCTTTAGCTCTTGGGTAGAGATTCTACTCAGTTCTCTTCATGGCCTAAATTGATTCTTGACAAAAATGGGCTTAAAGAAAGTAGGAAGCTTTTATATGCAATAAAAATGGAAGTTGGTGTCACTGTACATGTGAAAAGGAAATCTACGAAAACCACAGAGCATTTTAAGAGGTTAAAGGTAAAAGAAAATTGACTTTATTATGTATCCGTTAAATAAACAAAGGCTTCTTGAACCAGAATGGGATAATTTCTGGTCACCATCCAACATTTCAGAGATGTGCTTAAAATGTAGCATTAAGCCGGGCTTGGTGGCTCAGCCTGTAATCCCGTGCCTCGGGAGGCTCAGGTGAATGAATTGCCTGAGCCCATGGGTTCGAGACCCACCTGGGCAACTTGGTGAGACCTCATCACTACAATAAATCAAAAAATTAGCCAGGTGTGGTAGCGCACGCCTGTAGTTCCAGCTACTTGGAAGGCTGAGGTGGAAGGATCGCCGGAGTACAGCAGGTCGAGGCTGCGGTGGTCGGGAGCGACCACTGCACTCCAGTCTGGGCGACAGAGTGAAACTCCAACTCAAAAAATAATAAAAATAAAAAAATAAAAAATAAAATAAAATGTAGCATTAGATGTATGCAGAGGTTTTGTTTTGTTTAGTTTTAGTTTTTGTTTTTGTCACTGTCCTTACCAGAACATATCAGGGCAGAGAACTGAACTTATAAATTGGAAGTTTTAGATGTCTCAGAAAATTAAATAGAACTCAGACTTCCAAAAGCATTCTAAGGATCTTAGAAAGTGGGGGTCTAACCTCAACTATGATCTGTGAAATAAAAATGTCTGAGGGTCCCCTCCTCCTATAATTTCAGAATTGAATTTAATGCTTCAGAAATAGTACTACAGACCTGGAAAGGATGTCTTAGGAGTGAGACATTCCCAAACCTCTATCTTGATGGTAGGTATTCCGGGGTGTGTGGTGAACATACACATTAATTGCCAGGTTCTTGTGGCTTGGTTGTTGATGTTATCTGGGAAGTGAGTGGGACAGCATTCACAGTCCCACAAGATACTCACATAAGCTTGTCTGTGGTTTCCACGCTGTGATGTCAGTGGGCAGTGGGGACATAATGAAACTCACGTGTGCAGAGTCATGTCCCAAGTGGCAATAATGGCAAAGAGCATAGCCTTGGCAATGAATTAGCTTCAGTTTGTATCTCAAGCTCTGCCTTGAGCAATATACTTGACCTCTCTAGGTTTGGTTTACTCATCTGAAAAATGGGCACACTAGTACTTCTCAAGGTTATTGTGAGAATAAATTGAGATTAAAATGTAAAGTATATGCTCAAAAAATCTGAATGATGTGGATGAAGATGATAAAGTGTCACAGGATGGTGACCTGGGATGAGATTGGGTCAGACCTAGGTTTTTGGTGACAGTTTTCTTCTGCATATGCAATGCCATATGCAAGAATACAATTGAGATGACCTAATTGCTACGAGGATGCTAGGGTTGTGCAAGTGATATCTGGGATTTTATTAGCTAATCCAGCAGCTGTGCTAAAAGTCAGGCACTTACTTGTTTCCAACTTGAGCTTTAACTCAACAGTGAATACATAACTTATTTCTTCTTTTTAAGGCATCAGTTTGATATCTGATGACCAGTTTTATGAGATGATCCATTCAGAAGCTGTTGCAAGTGATCTGCAACCAAATTTCACATGGCCGCCTTCTAGTTATTCCACATATTGTAGTCCTAATTTTATTTGGCACTTCCCCTGTTCTAGAACTCATAGTCATTTTTTCTCTTCTGTTAAATTAAGTCCAAACTCAATACCACAGAAAATAACTCTGCTCTATACCCTAAGACAGTTCTTCAACCTTCTGTACGTATCCTTGAATATACTCTGTACTCTGCCATCTGACGATGCCAGGTACATAGCACTTGTGCTATCAGATTCCTATCCTATATCCGTGGCAGACATCAGCAAGCAATCTCAGAACAACTCCCTCAAACTCTTTACTATCTCACCATTGTATACAACACAGTACTCCAGGCAATCACTCTCAACTGATGAAAATTGGCATGCAAAATAAAGCTGATTTATCATTCCTGACCTCTGCAGAACTTTTTGTCTCTGCATAACTAATTCTCATTCATCCTTCAAGATTAATATAGCTTATCAAGTTTCTACGAGTAGTCACAGTATCATAAAATCACAGTGTTTTTTTAAACTTAGTTTGAAATCCTATAGAATAGCTTTTCCTGATTCAAACTCAGTTGATCTCTCTTTGTCCTGATTTCACATAGTATGTCTTATCTGAGTATAATTATGTCTAATATATTTTTAACTATGATTAATAAAGGTTTGAATATCCTGTCTCTACAACTGGATTTTTAAGGATAGGAGCCACAGATATTTTTAGAGTATGCAGATCTGAGCTCAAATCCTGTCTTTGCCACTTCCTGTCTAAGTGGTGTTAACTGTCAAGTTCCTTATATGCAAAATGAAAAAGCCAATGAAACATACTTCTTGGTGGGTTTACTGACTATTCTTGAGAGTCTTGGTGACTATTCAATGCATGTAACTCTCTAAGCTCAATTTCTGATAAATAATAAAGGAAAATATAATTTGTATATCTTTGTATTCTGTGTAGAACACAGTGAGGTGCAAAGAGCCTTAGAACCAATGTCCCAACTTCAAACCAGTTTTGGCCATTTATTTGCTTGAGGAAGCCACTTCTGAGTTTTATCTTGCTTATCTATAAAATTGGCTTTGTGGCCTTAGTCTTTGTTTTGCTCTTACCTTGATTTGTGGTATATGGGTGATTATGTAGGCAAAAGCAAAGATGATATTAAAAATATTTAGCAATCTGAATGGAATAGGGATGGACAGGTTGGAACAGGTATTGGACAGATGTTGGCTATAACAACTAAAATGACTACTCTGAATATTCACCCTTAGTGAAGGCATTCTGGAAAGTGTGAAGCACTGTCCAGATGTGAAGGATCTCTGTTGTCATCCGTGGTTAAAATGAAGATGGAAATAGTTTTTATAGATATCCCATAGTATTGTGGGCAACTCAAATAAGGATGACTCAATAATGGCTCTCAGTTGAAAGTAACAGAATTTAATGCAACAGGATTGAACAAAAAGGAATTAATTGGCTCAAGTTACTGAAAAAAATCAGTGGTGGATTTAAATTTAGGTATGAATCTATGCAAGGGCTCAAATTGTATACTCAAGACTCAGTTTTGTTCCTTTGATTCTTAGATCCTGCTTTCCTCTGTATGGGCTTCATTATCAGGCATGTTTTCTCTTTGTGATAACATGACAAGATGATACTAACCTTCCAGATTTATATACTATTCTCCCAGCTTGAAGTATAACAGAAGAGAAACTCTTTTTTCTTTTCCTCCCAGTGGTTTCAACAAAAGACCTGGACTTAAGTTTCACATCTCTGATTGGTTGTCAGTTGTCATGTGCTCATCCCTGAACCAATCACTGATAGGATGATTTGATTGGCAGGATCTGTTTCACATGTGTATTCAGGTGTCACTTACAGTTTTCTATGACCATGACTTAATGCAAAAGTATCAGAGAATTGCAAGATGACACTGTTCCTATTCAGGTCTGGTCACTCCCCATTTCATGTGGCTCTCAGAGTAAACAAAGGATGTTGTGTCTGAATTTCTTCCTCTAAGAAGTCAGCTAGTCTGAAAGTCTCTGCTTCTACTCAGTACATGAGAACACTGATTTGTCATCCTGCTTCATTCTTGCCCACAGAGTACAGCATGGAGAAGATGTTTGAGGGTAGGGTGTTGGTGGGATGTGCTGGCTGATGTCACATGGGTTTGACAGGCTCCCTAAGACTGCATTTGCAGAGTCTTGGAGTCATGAAGGAAAGGAAAAACCACAACGTGACCATCCAAGCATTTCTTTCTTTCTCCTTCTTTTTCCTCAAAGCCCTGGTACTTCCAGGGAAATTTAATCCTTATGTTTCTGTTTAATATGCAGTATACTTAGGTCATCAAAATGGAGCCTATAAAGAGCCATTTGATGTCCAGGAAGAATTATGAGCTTGTATAGAATCCTTTTAAAATGTGTGTGTGTGTGTGTGTGTGTGTGTGTGTGTGTGTGTGTGTGTGTGAACATGTGTACGTATGTGAGCACTTGAGATCTACCCCTTCAAAGCTCTGCATTCCATGGGGTTCGAACTCATCAGAAAGTAAAGGTCAAGCCTCAACATCAGATAGAAGAATCTTTTGAGACTCTTTACTTCTTTCCTTTTTCAGAACCACACATGGAAGAGTAGAAGCATAGAGCCCATGTCCTCATATATACCTCAATCAAGGGTGTAAGTGTCACTTTAAATGACAACCTTTAGCTCAAGATCCCTATACTCACTATGTTCTCACCTCCCACTCTTAACCCTCTCCAGTATGGCTTACATCTCCACCTCGCCACTCTGACCACCTCTGGACGGTCCCCAAGGGCCTCCTCTATGTTGCTAAACTCAACAGGGATACTGAAGGGCTCACTGTGCTTGATCATCCACTGGGCGTTTTCCTTGCTCATGCTATGTTCTCTCTCAGTAGCATTTGACACAATATAATACTGTCCTCTTGACACAGCTGCCTCTTTTGACTTGAGTCACTTCATTATCTCCTGCTAATCTCCCATTGCATCCTACCTCCCTGGCTGTCTCTTCTCTGTCTCCTTGCCTTATCCTCCTTCTCATGTGTGATTCTGAAAAAGGAAAGAAATGGAGTCATTAAATACATTAAACACAGCCATTAAATCCATATGGAACATACCTTATTTGAAAATCTTACCTCTGAAATAATCCAAAAAAACCCCCAAACTTTTCGAGGGCCAACATGAAGCTCAAAGAAAATGTTCATTGGGGCATTTTGGATTTTGGAATTAGAGATGCTGAACTGATAAATTCAAATATTCTTAACTCTGAAAGAAATCTGAGGTTTTCTTTTTTTTTTTTTTGAATCATAGTCTCACTCTGTTGCCCAGGCTGGCGTACTGTAGCATGCGGCATGCTCATTGCCACTACAGCCTTGACCTGCTGGGATCAGGCGACCCTTTTGCTTCAACGTTCCAGGTAGTTGGAGCTACAGGCATGTGCCACTAGGCCCAGCTAATTTTTTTAATGTATTGTAGAGAAGAGGTCTTACCAAGTTGCCCAGGTTGGTCTTGAAACTGTGGGCTCAGGCAATCCTCTAGCCTTATTCTCCTAAAATGCTGGGATTACAGGTGTGAACCACCACACCCAGCAAAATCTGAAATCTTAAACACTTCTGGTCTTAAGCATTTTGGATAAGGAATACACAAACTGCATTTGAGCAACACTAGGCTTAGCCATAGGCCCTCTTCTTGTCTTAGTCTCTCCATAGGTGACTTTATCTACCCTGATGGATTCAATGCCCACTATACACTAATGGTTCTCAAGTCTGTATCTCTCTCCCAGGCAGCTCCTTTGAGCTCAGGGCACATAATCAGATGTGTTCTAAACATCTCCATTTGAGTATCTCAAAGACACTGAAAACATAATATGTTCAGGACTGAAATCATCAACTCGAATCCCTCCTCGCCCAACACCGTCAGGTATCACTTAACAACAGGGATACTGGGATATGTTTTGAGAAGTTTATTGTTAGTCAATTTTGTCATGGTGTGAACATCATAGAGTGTACTTGCACAAACCAAGATGAAATGGCTTATAACACACCTAGACTATATGGTACAGCCTCTTGCTCCTAGGCTATAAACCTGTACAGCACTTTAGTGTACTGAATACTGTAGGCAATTATACCATAATAAGAAGTATTTGTGTATTTAAGCATACCTAAACATAGAAAAGGTGCAGTAAAAATATGTCAGTAGAATCTTACGGGACCATCATCATCTACATAGTCCCTTGTTGACTGAAATGTGATTATGTGGTGCATGACTTTATATTTGTTTCTTGGTATCCCTGCCCTAGTAAAAAGGCACTATTAAAGAATCTGTATTTTCTTTATCTCCATCATCAACATCCTAGTCCAAGTCACCATGATTTCCTGTTGGGCCACTATAATAGCCTTCTACTTAGCCTCTCATGCCCACTCTGCTTCATTCTCATTTTCTTCTTGCACCATTGTAACGACTGTCTTTTAAAAACACTCATCTTGACATATCACCTCTCATGGAGAACCTGTCAATGGGTTCCTATTACTCTTAGGATAAACAAGAAGAAAGTTTATGATGTTTACCTTGCATGGCTGGTCCTGCTTATCTCTCTAGCTTCATATCATAACACTCTTCCCTTGCATCCTTGGTGTAGCCACTCTGACTTTCTTTACTTGAAACTGCCATTCTACGCCGGGTGCAGTGGCTTATGCCTGTAATTCCAAGATTTGGGGAGGCCAAGGTCGGAGGATCACTTGAGCCCAAGAGTTCCAGACCAGCTTGGGCAACAGAGTGAGACCTCATCTCTACAAAAGATAGATATAAAAAAAAAATAAATAAACTGTCATTATTCTCCCACAACAGAGTTTACATATGCTGTTCCACCTGTCTGGAGTTTCCTTCTCTTTCACTCCTATTTACCTAGGCAAGTCTTATCCATATTCTGACTTTAGTTTATGGGTAACACAATTGGAAATTGTTCTTTGACCTCCTGGCCTATGTCAGGTGATTTTGTTTTTTGTATCCATAAAATTGTGCCCCTTTCCCTTTGAACACTTATCTTGCCTTGCAATTATGTTTTAATACATATATAATCTCATATATAGTAATATATTTATATTTAATGCATTGATATATCTTAGTTTATTATATGCCACACATTTTAAAATTATTACATATATATATTAATTTTTTCCATTGGACTTTGAGAACAACAACCATGTCTATCTTAATGACCTCTATATTCCCAGTTTCTGGGCACATGGTAGGTATTTCGGGTCAGCTGGGGTTTGTCAGTCTGGTGGCCATGAGAATGTGCCACTCAGATCTACTATGGGACGCATTACTGACTGATAGCCCCAGCTGCCTTCCCCCAGGATACACTGCCATATTTGTGTGGAGTCAATGAGTCCCTACTCAGTAATGGCTAGGGGTACTGGTGCAACTCTTTTCCTGCAGGATGTGGAACTCCTCCAACAGGCAACGTTGGTTCAAGGACTTCTCGTTGGCCTAAAACATTTTTAGAACTAAGCTATAATCCAAGACTCTTCCTACTTAAACATCCCTCCTTTTCTATTCCATTCCATGGGTATTAGATCTTCATCATGGCCTGAAGGCTCTCCTTGATTATTCCTGCTTCCTCCCCTTCATCTTTCACATGCTTTTTTCCCAATAAAATGTTCAGGTTTAATCATGTTTCATCACCTGCTTTTTGGACTATTCAAATTAACCTGGGTGGTACCAAGAGGGATCCAAGAAAGCAGATGGTAAGAATTTAGGGATTTGGTAGGTTCCCACTCACAGCCCATGCGAAAAAGACCCATAACAAGGGGAATTCAGGTCAGGGATAGTCCCTGATGCAAGGTGGCAGCCCCAATTGCCGAATATTTCACTGAGAATGACCCAGGAAAACACGTTGGTGGAAGGGAACATCCTTGTAGGTGTAATGGTTTCAAAAATTGAAAGATATAGGGGGGAGGGAGCCATACTTTTAGGGATAAATGGAGTTGACTGGTAATCACTAAGTTACATTGATGCTCTTCAGAGGAATAATGAGAATCTAAGGGCCAGAAACAAGAGATTAAAGGTTCAGTGTGACAGTCAAAGAGTTTTTTTGGTACCTTACTAAAAGCAGCTTACTTTCTACAATTAGAAAATGAGCACAGCTGAAAAGCAGATTCGGGACCTGATGAAGTCACAGAGCTCCAAAAAGGTATAAATGCTGCTATAATAAGGTCAGGGCCCTGATTGGGAAACCTCTGGACTCTAACATGTGGGATAAGGGCATAGATGGACATCCCTGAAGATATTGGTTCTCTGGACTTCCATGGATGTCCAGAGCTTGAAGAGTTGGACCCTTCCTCACGAGTGTCTGAAATTCTCTCGTGCTGAAACATGGTGCAGAGATCTTGCCCTCACAAGTAGGTATGGTCATCTTCCTCCCACAAATTTTTCAAAGTAAGAATAAAACTAGAAGCTATGGACAGGAAGAATCCTCATTTTACCTGCTCAGCTACTCAGGGGAGTTATGGGGCTCAGATGTTTTTGTCATGTGGTGAGGGGTCTTTGTCACTGATACATTCTCACAAGGGACACCATATACCCCCATTTCATCCACCTTCTCTTCTGGATACCAGGCCAATATCTAGGGTGAAATCTCAGCATAATCTATCTACAAGCTAGACTGATAGTGGAAGAAAAATTCAAGCTTGGTCATGGTATATGAGTGTAAGCTGAAAATGAATGGTGCAGCATTAAAGTTACATTCAAGAGTTTATTTGAAGGAGAGGGAAAGAGGGAAACTATTTATGACTGGCCAAAATAGATGGCAGGAGAAACTTATCATTCATTTTGTAGAGAAAGAAAAGATTCCTGAGCAATGTCTAATGACCTGGCTGTCTGGTCAGAGGCCTGGAAGGAAAATGGCTTGAAGATCAAAGACAAGGAGTTCTGGACTACAGCCATTTGGATAGAACTAAGGGAGTGGGTGCAAAATGTGAAGAATTTTGTACACATATAAATACCTATCATAGAACACACACAGAAGTACTGAAAACACAGGTAGACAAAAAAAGTCTTGGCCAACTGACAGTCATAGAAGCCCAGTTGAATGGACTTTTGTTTTCCATGGCTGACCTTACTACTGCTGCCACCAAAGGTCCAGTGGGTGGACAACAGAGACCAAAACTGAGTCGTGTATGGCATTGTTCCTTGAGGAGACAAGCTAGCAGCCTGGAGGTGAGTTAATTACATCAACTCCTCCCCCCATTTTTCTTTAATCCTGGAAAGACCAGAAATTCATCAAGATAGATGCTGATTCCAGGTATGGGTTTGCCTCTCCTGCCCATAGATCTGGGTGCTTGTAGAAGGCTCAATCTATAGACATGGCATCCCATGTAACAGAGTATATTACTAGGGAACCCACTTTACCACTATTCATTAGTTATAAAATACATCACACACTCTGGGAAAGGCTAGCCTCATAGAGGTCTAGGACAGTCCTCTAAAGATGCTGCTGAAACACCAACTCGAAAACGACATGCTAGGTGGATGGAAGTGGGGGGAATCTTTCAGGATACAGGGTATGCATGAGGTCAGAAAACACTGTATGGTGCTGTGTCCCCAATGAAATATATCCAGTAACCAAAACGTGGAAGTAGGAGTAGCCTTACTTACCATCATTCTCAATGATCTATTGGGGTATTTTGTGTTGCCTAACCCTTCCACTCTGCGTTCTTCTAGGTTGGAGGTCCTGATCTCCAAAGAGGTCACACTCTTAGGGACATGACAAGTGTCCCATTGAACTACAAGGTACAGAGGTGGCTGGAATAATTTGGATTTTCCAGGTCCAGGAATGAGCCAGTAAGAAGAGAAGACACTATACTAAGAGGAATTATTGACCCTAACCTGTAGGAGAAGATGGGGTTTTATGTATGCAACGCAGGCAGGGAACTCAGGTGTGCAGAACTCAGGTATGTGGAACTCAAGTGATCCACTTGGAGCCTTCTGCTACTCTCTTGCTTCATTATACTTAAGAGTGGACATGTGTTGCCATACTGACCTTGGATCCACCTCAAAAACATTTGGAATGAATGAATGAATGAATGGACTAAGTCTATGAGAGCACACTATCCACTTGGGTAACTACCCTAAGAACTGGAGGTAAACTTTCAGTGAAAAGTTTTCCCCAGACTCCCAGGACTTATTTATCAGTTTCAAAATTTTCTTCACTAACTTCTGTCTCCTAAACCATGGGGCTTTCATAGAAATAAGACTTCAGGAGCCTGTTCTGAAAATCCATGTCTCCGGATTTGGGCACACAGATGAAGTGTCCCTTAGGACTCTTTCTATAGAATCTTAGTTTTAGAGCTAAAATAGCTTTTATAGGCCATCTAGTCCTTTAGCCTAGGTTAGAAGACAAAGAACTGGAAAGACTAGGTGATTTGTCAAAGGTCGTTATCAAGTATGTTAGAATTATCTGTTATTCAAATACAAGATAAGTCTGAAAGACTTTTTTCTTTTGCCTAGCTAGTTGAAGGTGCTGATTAGTTTAGCTAGTGCTAAAGAGTGGTTACGGTGTATATAATACTAGTTGTTCTGGTCATCATTATAGTCACTATTCATACTAGAATAGCATACTTATTGAAAGATTAGTCTGTATCAGGTACTGGGCTAAGGACTCAAACTCATTTAATGTTTATGACAGCCCCTTGAGTTATATATGAATCTGATCTCCAATTTCAGAAGAGGAAACTGAGGTTCAGAGAGACGAGATGATTTGCCCAACCTCATAGTATTGACAAGGGGCAGACAAGGATGAAAATGCACATCTGTCTCACCAAGCTTGAGATGCCTAGTCTACGAACAGTCTGAACATTTTTAAAGAATCCATAGTATTTTAGGTATTCTGTTTTTAAAATTAAACTTAGTAGGAGAAAAATTACACAGTACTTTCCTTACTTCATAAGCACACAGATATCAGAATGCCCATTGCACGTTGTGTCATCAAAATAGTGCCTCAAGCCATCTGGATTGACCAGATGGGCTCATCAACGCTCCCATTTTTATGAGATGGGAAAACTGAGTCTCAAGTCCCTTGAGGCACCATGGGTGTTGCCAGGACCATCACTCAGGCCTGAGGCGTCTCTGTCAGGGTTTTATTGAGCAGAGCTGCCTGCCGCCATATGCATTTAAATAATGAACAACGATCAATACCTGTCTCTGTTCTTGTCCACATTCCCTTGATGATGGCCTGAAAACCAGAGGCCAGATTCACCACGGAACTTCAACCTGCAGTAGAAGCTCATTATATCCTTGCTGTAGCTAAATTTTACTCATCAAGAACCACGAGGGATATTGAAAGGGATGGCAGGAAAGGTCATAGAAAATTCACCAGGATCTAAATCTTGAATGCTGGTGAGCTCATGTGGCTAAGTTTCCATAAACAGTCACCCATCCATCAACAAATGTTTATTCAATTGTCAACATAAGCCCAGCTGTGAGGCAGGATAGCCCAGTAGTTAAAGTGTACTCTAAATCCAGCAGACCTGGAGTCAAATTTCATTTCTGCCGTTTACTAGCTGTGAGATTTGTGCAAGTCTCTTCCCTTCCTCCTTCCTTCCCTCCCTGTCTCCCTTCCTCCTTTTTCCTTTCCTTTGTTCCTTAGAAATTTATTTAGATAAAACACACAAAAAGTAAAGTGCATAAAGTGCACTAATGTTAAGTGGCGTGTGTGTGTGTTTGTGTGTGTGTGAGTGTGTGTGTGTATAATCACTACCCATATCAAGCTATAGCATCCTATAATGGTCCCTCATGCCACTTCTTAATTTATACTCCCACCTAGAGGCAATCACTACTTTGACTTCTATCTTCTATTGATTACTTTTGTCTGTCCTTGAAATTCACATAAATGGAATCATACAGAATATACTCTTTGTATCTGGCTTCTTTCACTCAACATTATAATCTGTGAGATTTATCCATGTTGTTGCATGTAGCAATAGTTCTTTCTTATTTTGACATAATATTTCATTGTATGAATATGTCATATTCCATTAATCCATCAATACAACCCATTCATCTCTTGGTAGGTGTTTGTACCATTCTGAGTGGTCAGTTATTATGAATAAAAAGGCTATGAACTTTCTTGTGCTTGTCTTCTGGTGACATATGTGGTTACTTCCGTTGGATATATAGCTAGGGGTGGAGATCATTTTGCTTGTCTTTTCAGAACCTCAGTTTCCTTATTTGAAATGTGGGAATGATGATACTACCTCCCTCTTACCATTGCTGTTTGACTTAGATGAGGTATATAGTTTAACATATAAGAATCATGCAATAACTGTGATTCTAATTATGTGTTTTAATGCCATGAGCTTAGAGAATGCTGTCTTGGCCTAAGCTCTTTTCAAAAGTTATGCCAATTTTTTTTTTACCTTGTCCAATAGGACTACGAAGAAGTTGGAATGAGCGTGCCAAGTATCTCCCTGTGCAGGTTCTACAGGGAAGCTTAGGGTCAGCGTTTGTGACCAGGCTGCCAAAACTAAAAGTGAGCTCCTTCCATCAATATTGATTTAAGGAGCGCCTTCTCCATTGTCATTTGGTCTACTTCATCTGGCCTACAAGAAAGCCAGCACCTCACCACCTTCTGGCATCCAGCATGCCTGCCATCTGCGATCACCAAAGAAGAGCTCTTTCATATACTTATGTCTTTTGGGGGAAACTTTGCCCCAAAACATGATCTAGATGAGTCAGATGAGTCTCTAAATGATGCAAGAAACAAAATCTGATAGGAAGGATGCTGAAGAAATTTGGGGTGTCCCCATGACCTCAAGAAAAGAGTTGGGCTAAAAGGAGGGCACGTGAGAATACCTGGGCCCCTTTCTTCCCTCCAGCCTGTGGCCAGGGCCTTGCATCTACATGAGCAGAAACCTGGGCGGACCCAAAACAGATTGTGGTTGGAGCTAAAAGACAGCCTTAGAGATGCAATAAATCAAGGACAATTGTAAAGGTGCTTTGTGTTCTAGGATGTTGAAACATCTCTCTCTCTGTCTAATGGAACCTTCCCCCAGGCGCACTTAACTGTAGGCATAGGATGACACGAAGCGCCACTTTCTGTCCCATCCCCATTTTTCTTTCACAAATAATGGGATGATATTTCATTTCCAAAAATAGCCCGTTGGGCTTGGAACACTTTATTTCCCCTCTTAGGGCTCCACGGAATTATTGGATTATGAAGCCAAGGACTTTTTTCAAGTTTGCTGGCATGGTCGACTGGTATTAGAGGGCAGGAAGCCAACGGTGGCTGGGGTGCATGGAATCTTTCAGGTTTAATAATGTTAGAAATAAATGCATTGAGCACTTAGTAAGTTCCAGGTACGGTGCATGCTGGGTGCCTTTATATTTGTGATATCAACAAATTCTTGTAATGATCTTACTGTAAAAAAAATTCTCAGCCAGGCTCGGTGGCTCAACCTGTAATCCCGCACCTTGGGAGGCTGAGGTGAGTGGATTGCCTGAGCCCGTGGGTTTGAGACCCACCTGGGCAACTTGGTAAGACCTCATCTCTACACATAAATCAAAAAATTAGCTGGGCGTGGTAGTGCGCGCCTATAGTTCCAGCCACTTGGAAGGCTGAGGCGGGAGGATTGCCGGAGCCTAGCAGGTTGAGGCTGCGGTGGCCGGGAGCGGCCACTGCACTCCAGTCTGGGTGACAGAGTGAGACTCTGACTCAAAAAAAAAAAAAAAAAAATTCTCCCTCCCCCCTCTTCTATTTTGAGATAAGGCACCAAAAAGGCTATCACTCAAGGTTATGCAGTGTTATAGAATGAATCTTTGCATCCCCCCCAGAATTCATATGCTGAGACCCTAACCTCTGTTGTGATAGTATCAGGAGGTGGCGCCTTCAGGAGGCAATAATTTGGATTCGTATCTTTTAAAAAGATACCTGAGAGCACTCCCCACCCCTTTGCCATGTGAAGACAAGTGAGAGGATGACTGTCTATGAACCAGGAAATGGGCCCACCAGGCACCAAATCTGCTGGTGCTTTGATCTGAGATTCCCAGCCTGTAGGATGGTGAAAAATAGCTTTCTTTTGTTTCTAATCCACCCAGTCTATGATGTTCTGTTATAGCAGCCTGAAACTAAGACATGCAGTGAGAAGGTAGCAGAGCTAGAATAAAAATTCTTGTAACCTATGCTCTCAATCTGGAAAATATGAGGTCCAACAATTACATTTATGAACCATCCTAGAAGTAATGCTAGGTGTCTCATTGCCAAATATCACTATAGTCAACTTTGAAATACTTCCCTTGGGAAGCTATGTACTGACACCAACACCTAGTCCACCTGTCAAAGCAATTTTAGAACTCGTTCTCTGGAATGGCCATCAGAGCTGTCGTAGTTATTTGTTGAGACCTGATGGTTAAGTTTGCGAACTTGCCACGGTGTGCTTACGTTGGCAGTGCTGAACAAATAACTGTATTGGAACACCCTCCCAACTCACTTGCTCTCCTCCCAGTGACTTTTTTCTTTACCCGAAGAAAAAGGAAATACTGAAAGGAAGACATTTGATGACATTCAGGACATCAAGGGTAAGACAGCGATGGCTCTGATGGCTGTTCCAGAAAAAGAGTTCCAAAATTGCTTTGATGGGCAGACTAGGCACTGGCATTGGGGCATAGCTTCCCAAGGAGGGTACTTAGAAGGTGACCACAGCGATATTCAGCAGTGAGGTATGTAGCACTTTTTCTAGGGTGGTTTGCAAACTTAATTGCCAGACCTTGTGTGTCATTTGGACGTGGCAACTGTTACCATTGAATTTTAATTTTGAGATTCCCCTGTCTTTCTAATATTCTCACTGCTGTCTATTCACTGCTCCAAATATAAAAAATCATTAGTTGTATTTTGAGAATTTCATTGTTCCCTTTACATCTAACCTAATGCCTGATACAAATCCAACTTTAGGAATTTGGGCCAAAATAACCTTCAACTGGTGGTCCATAAAATAAAATGATACTCACCTAGATTTCTATATGCATTCTCTGTTCAGCTGCAGAATTTACCTTGCCGTTTGGACTGCCCTTTTCTACTCTATGTCATTTTGGTGGGACTTTAAGCTAGGGGTCCCATTCTTTCCTTCCCTACTCAACCTGACTACTTAGAGCACCCCCATCCCCTTGGATGTAGTGGATGGTTCAGTGGTGGACACGTAAATTCTTTACTGAGATCAGGAGGGATGGTAAGAGGGAGTAGATTTCTTTCCTTTAGAAATTAGGAGATCCTTTGGGGATAATCTGTGCTTGGTGTTGTTGAGGGCCATCTTTGGTTTTTACATCAATTAAGCCCAGAAAACATATGAAACCATTGTTTAAAAAAAAAAAAAGACACGAGAGATGGAGGCTGGGGTAAATCTAATGACATACTCTAAATTGGATTTTGGATCCAGTGATGCCTAAAGCTTCTCTCTCAACTACCTGGGCACCTGTGAAGACGTGCTATTCAGTTCTCTCTGCTGTGAGTAACAGCGTAGTTGAATGACTTTAACTGCTGCAACCTTGGATCTGTCAGTGGCTCACTCTGAAATCACCTTCTCCTTGGGCTGCTCCAAGCCCAGCCAATGACTGGAGATGGTGCAGGTTCTAGAGTGGGGCCATTTCTGCCCAACATGGGGCTCCTCTAATGGGAAACCTTAGCTCTGGGACTTGCCGTTGGCCTCGCTGACACTTTTTGGGGAGCTGACTATAGTCAGAGGCTCCTCCTGCCCAATCCTCCTTCCTCCCCTGCCTCCTTTCCCACGTTTCAGACCCTGGTCACAGTCTCAAGGCTCTCCTGGTTTCTCCTCCTTGATTCTTCCCAGGCAACTCCTCCAATACATCTCTTGATTGCCTAATTCTGTTTTGGCTTCTGCTTCCTGGAGGACCTGAACAGATGCACCATCCAATACATTCTATTTTTGCTTAAGCTTCTTTGAATTGACTGTCTCTCATTTGCATCCCAAAGAATCTTATCACATAAATGGGATTTGGAATATAAAGTTTCTTTGAAAGCCATGGTTCCTATAGAGACATTGGCTATAGTTATTATTATAATTAACATTGTTTCCTGTGAGTTAGATGGCAAGAGATTAGGAGTAACCCTTTAGGAGGAACAAGATTTCCAAGCTAGTGGCATGGTGAATGGGGCTTGATACAAATTTAAATCTTGTCTGAGACTATCTATAGGGTTGATGTCTAAATCTAAATCTCTTGCTCATTGGCTTCCTGTACATTGGCACTTGGCTATATTTCAGGCACTGGGGACTCTACAAGTCTAAAATGCAACTTATTATTTTTCTCTCACTCCCCTAATTTTCTCTTCCTGTGATATTTCTTAGCTTAAGGAATTCCCCATAGTCAATTTAGAAGATCAGGACAAAAATTTGGGATGCTTGGCCCTTTCTTCCTCCTCTCCCCCCACATTCCATCAATAATAATTCCTCCTTTATAAAAGTCTCTTTCCTCCTTCCCCTCCCCCCTAAGTAGGGCACACAGAGTACCTTGGCCTGCTCTGTGAAGTTACTTCCAAACATTAAATGTTAATTTCCATTGCCCTCAAACCAGGGACCATATAGACTTTTATAAGTCAATAATCAGCTTTTAAAAAATTATTAAGAGACTGTTTATACTAATTAAACTCAGAAGGTGGTTTATCCTCCCATTTTCCTTTAGGAAGAGACCCCATTATATCCAGAATAAAAGAAACGACCCCTGGAGAAAAATCAACTACATATGCCAAAGCCATAATGCTTCGTAAACTTGGAAAGCTATTCTAAAGCTTGTTGGGAGAATGACACAAGGTTGCCAACTTTTTCTTTTGCCAAGTTAAGTAATATTTTTTAAATGGCTGTCCGCAATTACTATCAGTCTGTAGATGTGACATTCGATTAAAAATCTGGCCCCAAAGTTTTGGTTCTGAAGTGAAGCTGTTTTCTATGCAGCTTCTTCCTGACATTCCCTCCCCCAGCATGCATCCCATTCTTTACTTATATTCTTAAATGACATAAATAAGGTCCAGTTCCTAAAGCCTGGAAACTGTTTTCTCCTCTCTGATCATCTCTCTAAATCTCTTGCACCCAAACTCTCTGGAGTGTCTCAACTCCCTTCTGTGGATTTCCGCTTTCTCCCCATATCTGCTTGTCCCCACCCTGCCACACGTCTCCAGCTGTTTGCCACAGGTGGGCTTAGCCTCTCACCTCCTCAGTTGTTTTCCTGCTCCATTCTTCTTTGTGATAGTGACATGTTCCTCCCTTCTCCTGGTTCAGCATCAGAAAAGCCCCCTCCCATCCCTCAATCCGATTGTCCAGCAAAGGCAGACCCTATCCTCAAAGTAGAAGGAAAGATACTGGGGCAGCAAGATTCTGGATCTGTTTAGCTCCAGGAGAAGGAAAAGAAAGGCCAGTAGGTATGAATTGCTCTTGTTCTATTGCCAGAGAAAGAATTTTCTTTCTTTTTTAGGAGTTTATTATTTATTTTATTTTATTTTTTGAGTTGGAGTCTTACTCTATGGCCCAGGCTGGAGTGCAGTGGCATGCTCAAGGCCACCCCAGTGGCCACTTGCTGGGCTCTGGCAATCCTTCCGCCTCAGTCTTCAAAGTAACTGGAACTACAGGAACATGCTACTGCACCCAGGTAATTTTTTATTTATTGCAGAGACGAGGTCTCGCCATGCTGCCCAGGCTGACCTTGAACTCTTGGGCTCAGGCAATCCACTCACTTCAGCCTCCCAAAGTGCTGGGATTACAGGTCAAGCCACTGAGCCTGACTGAAAGGATTTTTCATGAACAAAAAATATAGAAAGAACAGAATCTTAGAATAAAAGGTAATCCTCAGTATTGAGTACTTTTTTTACCTACTCGTATATAAACAACTCTCATCATTTTTCTTTTCCTTTTGCCATTGACTGACAGAAAAATCAGGGGTCTCTAGTTTATCTTCTCTGGGTGATTTTTGCCTCATTCTCCCCCCGCCGCCACCCCCACCAGGTACATTGAACCTGTCTTTAGCAAAGTCCTGTCAGAATGACTAGATAATCTTCTCCTTGGGGGATGGGAAGAAAGGTGTATCCATCTTCCAGCTCTGTCTCTATCTTCTTGCTACGTCACCCACTCCTGTTTGAGCTCCAGATTGAGTCTTTTGATTGCAGGGTAATAAACTCTGTGCTTTATGGGAAGTGTTTAGTAAAATGAGAAAAGTTCACCCCCTTGATCAAGCAACGAGCTTTCTTTTTTGACTCAGAGAGGAAAAAATAAAAAATAAATATATCAAAAAGCAGGATTGTAGAGAGAAGTAAGCTTTTTACTCATATAACTTGAGTGCCCTAGTCTGATTTCCAAAATCGAAAATGCTCCAAAATCTGAAACTTTTTGAAAACCCACACGATGCTCAGAGGAACATTGAACCAGTAGATATAATGCAAACATTCCAAAGACTGAAAAAATTCAAAACCCCCAACACATCTTATCCCAAGCATTTCAGATAAGGGGATACTCAGCTTGCACCAGGCTGGACTTGTTAACTCACGTGGTTTGCAATGTGAGTTCAGTCTTCTCCTGCCTCATCAAACAACCCCTACATCTTGGGAGACTGAATTTCTTATGAGGTGCATCTCCTTTGCACAGCTGATTGCGTTGTAATTTACAGCATTTTTTTAAACAATGAAAACAAGATATATGTGTTTTAAACTTCCCAAATATCTTGATTTCTTTAGAATTAACTTCTGTCCTGGCTCTGGGATAGTGAACTGCTACCTTGCATTGAATAAAACTGTGTTCAGTGGGAGTGTATAGAGAATAAGCCTCTTGGGTTTAATAATATGACAATATATTTTTTGAGAGCCTAATATATGCTAGGTATGGTGTTGGCCACACTGTCCTCGTGCAATTGCAATTCAAATTTTAAGGCAGAAATTGTTAACCATATTTTACAGATGAGGAAACCGAGGATCAGAGAGGTTTACCTTTTGCCTAGAGATGCTCAGCTGGTAAATGGTGAGCTGGATACAAACCCATGTCTGTCTGGCCCAAAGACACGTGTTCTTCCTGTAGACATCATGCTGTGATCATCTTTCTGAGTAGCATCTGTTATCTCTTCTTGCCTCTAACTGACATCCAGTTTGGCTGAAACTCTGGTTCAGATGACGTTAAGGAAGCTGGGAATTGGAGAAAAAGCTCACTGCTTCAGATAACGTCTGGGGTCACATGTTGAATGCAACATACTCTTGCCAATGTACCCAATAGCCCAACTTTTGAACTAAACTCTTCTTTGTCTCCCAAATGAAGATTTTGCTCAGACAAGGCCTTCTGGGGTGGTGGTGGTGATGATAGAGAGATGGTAGTGGTGGTGATCATGGTGGTGGTGATGACGGAGATGGTGGTGATGGTGGTGGTATAGATGATGGTAGAGTGGTGGTGATAGTGGTGGCAAAGTGATATTGTGGTGATGGTGGAGTTGATGGTAGGATGGTGATGATAGTGGTGGTGATGGTGGGTGTGGTGGTGGAGGTGATGGTGATGGTGATGGTGAAGCCTGTGAAGGAGATGGTGGCATTGATGGTGGCAGGGTTGATAATGGCAGTGTGGTGATGGCGGGGTGATAGTGATGTGCTGGTGGTGGTGATGGTGTTGGTGCAGGTAGCCGGAATGATAATGGAGGTGGTGGGGATCAAGGTGGTAATCGTAGCGGTGATGGTGGTGGTGATGGTGGAGGTGCCGTGGTAATGATGAGAATGGTGGCAGCTCTTTTGTGGGGTGAATATGCCCCAGAAACTTGGTTTGATCAGTGCAACCAAATTGGTGAGAATCTGGAAGTGATTATATCATCACCAAATTCCCACAAGATTGCAATAGCAAACAGACGCTAACTGGGTCATTTATGGTGCATAATTATTATTTCTTACCAAAACCTTTGGGTCTGCTATTTTGGCCTTGCCAATTCTGAGACAGATAACAAATTATACACAAGGTTGTTCAGCGAGTATGGAAGGAAAGAAAAGTAAGGATGATCGATCCCCAGTAAGCTCTTGTGCACTCTCATTCTAGAGGGAGGCATACTTATATCTAATGTTTCAGATTTGGGGTGAGAGACATTTTGAACTAGTGCCTTATCTTATCTGAGCCTCAGTTTCCTCATTAGGCCAATAATGCTGAGCTTTCCAAATTATCGTAAGGATCTAATAAAATAATATAGACCATTCAGCACAGTTCTGGTCTCAAAATATGCATTTAGCAACTGGTGTCTGATACATGAAATATAATTAAATTAATCCTTACAACAACTCCCCAAAGGATGCCCATTTGGAATTTGTGCAAACAAAGGCACAGAGGAGTCAAATAACTTTTAATAGTAGCCAACATTTATGCTAAGTACTGTGCTAAATATTACCTCATTTAATTCTAGCAACAACCACGTGAGGTATCACCTTTATTCCCCTCATTTTATGGATGAGAAAACCCAGGCACATAGAGATTATGTGCCCAAGTGGTGAGAGGAAGAGGCAGGATTTGTACTGGGGTTACTTACTCCAGAATCTACTTGCTTGGCTAGGGATGGGCGTGGTGGCAAGACACTGGTCACTTGCGGGTGGTGCTGATTGGTGATCTGGGCAGAGGCACATACAAATGCAGCCGCCCCCTTGGCAGCACGTCCTTCCCTTGCCAGGATTTGCAGACAACTTGCTCCTGCTTCCAAAGGTCACCCTTGACTGTATGCATGTGGAGTGGGATCTGGGGCCAAGTCTAGCTGCCCTGGCAAGGACGTTTATGGAGGGGGCGTCTCTTCCACACCCAGGAGGATGTGCTCCATACACTCTTTGGGCTCCAAGAACCTGGCTCCAAATGCATGAACCATTCAAAGAAGAAAAAAAAGTTTATGCTCACTATCTTAAAAAAAAAAGAGAGAGAAAAACAACAAATTACTCCCATGCATCTGTGACCAAATATATTTTGTGCTTTGTTTCCTTGGGTGGCCTTCTCTTAACAGCTTCTAATTCACAGAGACAAGAAACATAAAACAATTTAAGGCATTGGCACACTGAGCTCGGCAACCCAGCTTATTCCTGGGGGAGAATTTCTGGCAGACACCTCCCAAGGTTGGCTGAACTGGGAGGCTGGGAGGCTCACGGGAACAGAGGAAGGAAGGTTTTTTTTTTCCTTTTCTTTTTTTTTTTTCCTTGTGCTGTTCCCTACTTACTGAGCCTGAGAGGTATTTGAGGGAAGTGGGTTGGCCGGGTAATTATCTGGCTGGTAATTATAGCCAGTTGTGGAGGAATATTGCACATCCAAACGGTCGCCATGCCAGCTGGGAAGAGCCCTCTCCAAGCGATAGATTTATGACTGGAGGAGCAGAGCGTGATGTATGTTTTGGCTTGTGCACTTGAGAGAGCACAGCCTCTCCCTCTTTCTCTGCCTCTCTCTCTCTCTCTCTCTCTTTAATCTCAACTTCAGAAGGGAAGGAGTTGGTCGTTAATTCACTGGGATTTTAAATCTGGGTTTTTCATGTGAGAAAGACAGGAGCTGTGAGGATTTCGTTCACCATTCTGTCTCCAGTGTCAAGTCTTCTGTGCTCAGTTAATATTTACTAAATTAAATAAAGTTATTCACACCTGAGCACTAGCATAATAGCAACTAATATTTGCAGAACACTTTTGGTATGCCAAAGCCCCATTATAGATAGTTTCCATGCATTGAGCAGTGGATTTCCATTGTTATTTGCTTTTTACAGATGAGGAGACTGAGGCTCAGAGAGGCAAGTAATTTACCCAAGGTCATAAAGTGAGAGAGTCAAAGCGGATTTTCGAACCTGGGCAGTCAACCACAATATTATATTAGAGATGAAACGGTAGAAGGCTGGATAGTGAGAGGTTGTACAAGACATTCTTAGAGAAATTTAATCCCATCATTCTGGTTTGCCAAGGATTGAGGGGTTTCCCAGGACAAGAGGATTTCAGGACTAAAACTGGGACAAATTGTTCACTCTATCCTGAAGTGACCTGGTAAACTCTTACACAGAGAGCCTGTTTAAGCCTGTGTCATATAAACCTTTCAGGAATGTCATCCAGCGTAGGGTGTGGGATCCAATGGGTGCCACTTCTGTATCAGTGAGTGACCTTGGGAAGCTCATGTGCTTCTCTGAGCTTCTGAGCATGTAAGATACTCTGCACAAGGTATCTCTAACACTATGTGAAATTAAGCCTCTGTTTTGGGCTCTCACTACATAATTATAGTTCAGTGTCAACAGCAGGGTCTAAAGTCATCATGCTAGTTGGCTTCTGGTTCATCTTACCAGGCATGGCTGCTTTTCTGTGCTATTTTCTGGGGTTGGAAACCCAAGTTCATATAGGAGCCAGGAATGAACTGAACCTGCTGTGAACCAGATCTTCCCCATGTGATGTTTAGAGTTTCCCAACAACCTCATGAGAGCTCTATTTTTCAGATTAGTCAACCAAGACTCAGGAAGGTAAGGAGACTTGCCCAAAGTCACTCATGTACTAGTGGTTGAGGTGAGATTTGAACCCAGGCAGCAATCTGTCTTCAAAGCTCAGGCTCTTGGTCATAAAACTGTTCACCTTCTTGTGACTGCTTTTGAGTCCTTTAATGTGCATTACTGGATTCATTTCATTTATTTAAAAAAAAATTTTTTTTAAGAGACAGGTTATCCAGACTAGAGTGCAATGGTGCAATCAAAGCTCACTGCAGCTTTAGACTCCTGGCCTCAAGGGATCCTCCACCTCAGCCTCCTGAGTAGCTGAGACTACAGGTTCACTCCACCATGCTCGGCTAATTTATTTATTTTTGTAGAGTCGGGATCTCTCTATGTTGTCCAGGCTGGTCTCAAACTCCTGGCCTCAAGTGATCCTCCCACCTCAGCCTCTCAAAGTACTTGGGTTACAGGCATGAGCCACCATGCCTGGCCTCATTTTAAAAATTTTATTTTGCCGGGCTCGGTGGCTCAGCCTGTAATCCCGCGCCTTTGGGAGGCTGAGGTGGAAGGATAGCCTAAGCCTAGTAGGTCAAGGCTGCAGTGGCCGGGAGCGGCCACTGCACTCCAGTCTGGGCGACAGAGTGAGACTCCAACTCAAAAAAAAAAAATTTTATTTTATATCTCTAGAAATGATCCTGGGGTGAATATCCGTGACCTGCTCCAGGATTTTTCTTGGCCCTTTTGCCATTTTGGGCCAGATAGCTCTTGTGGTGGAAGCTGTCCTGTGCATTGTAGGATGTTTTGCAGCATTCTTGGACTCTACTTACTGGGGGTCAGTCGCACCCTTTTTAAAGTTTCCAGACACTGCCAATGTCCCTTGGGGAGAGAAAGACAAAACAGCTTCCTGTTGAGAACCCCCGAGGTACACTTTTATATTGCAGAATGATTATTTCATGGATGCACTTGTTTGTGCTATTTTTAAAAAGGGGTTCTTAACGCCTGGGGACTAACTGCCTCCCACAGAGGTTCCAATTCATAACACCAACACCGTCTGCAGTGAACGCAAAAACTGCCCTTCCACAGGCCTGCCCATGCCCAGTGTTACCCTGTGCATTTTTAGGGACTCCTCATAAAGCATTTCCATACTTCTGGATATTTAGAATAGAGAGGCCTTCCTAGATTAAGTCCACCATTTCAAATAGGGGAAACCAAGGCTGCAAGGAACGGGGACTTGCCCCAGGCCACACAGTGAGTGCATGGCCAAGCCAGGGCTCTTTGAGCATCAGTGAACAGCCACTCGTAACAGTCGTCTGGCTCCCCCAGGAATAGCCTCGATCATCCCAAATTAGATGGATTCAGGGAAGCAAATGTTATTTCCGGGATTTTCCTCCCAGGTGGTGGGGCATTCCATAAAATCATTTTTTTACAGTGCTGGCAGTATGGATAAAGGCGGTACTCTGGCGGCGAGGCAGGGAAGGACGGATGCCGGGCAGTGGAAGGGCTGCTAACAGTTTGTGGGCTGGCAGCCTGCTACGAGCTGGGTTTATTGTCCTTTGTAAGTTCCCCATCATTTTCCCCTCTTTGAAGTCAGCAGCAATGGGATTCGTGGTCTAATTGCTACAGGATGGGAGAGGCTCGCGATGCTCACGGGAGATAGGATCGAGGCGCTCCTGCCACTGCAGGTCGCTCGGCCCATGAGCTCCTCAAAGGGAAACGGTCTGGTGACCCACCTCAGAACGAGCTTAGGCTCTTCCCCAGGGCCTTCATGGACTGGCCTGGGTCTGCCTCTCTGGCTTCATCTTCCGCCTCACCTCCTGGGGCTCACCATGCTGTAGCCACAATTGTCTTCTTTCTGTTCCTTGAAAAGCTAGACAAGGTCTGACAACTAAGTTTGCAAACCCGTCCTCGAAAAAGTGCTACTTACCTCATTGCTGAATATCACCATGGTCACCTTCAAAGTACTCCCCTCAGGAAGCTATGCACCCATGCCGGTGCCTAGTCCACCCATCAAAACCATTTTGGAACTCTTTCTAAAATGGCCATCAATGCTGTCATTATATTACTTTTGATGTCCTGAATGTCATCAAAATGTCTTCCTATCAATAATTCCTTTATCTTTGGGTAAAGAAAAAAGTCATTGAGGGGTCAGATCAGGTGAGTAGGGAGGGAGGGTATTCCAATACAGTTATTTGTTTCCTGGCTAAAAACTCCCTCACAGACAGTGCTGTGTGAGCTGGTGCATTGTTGTGATGCAAGAGCTCCTTTGGGACCATTTTTTGCACACACTTTTCTCAGACCAAGACTTTCAGTTAAGATTTTCCTGTTTCTTTATGGATATTTATTTGATCTGCTATGCTTCTCACAGTCAGCCGATAATTTTGACACACAATTTGACACATGTTTGCAATGTTTTCATCAGTTCTGTTATTTTCTGTGTGTGACCTCTCTTCATCTGTGATGCTTTCTCTCCCCTCAGAAAGATGTTTAATCCATTTGTACACCACTGTTTTCTTCATAGCATTATCCCCATAAGTTTGGACTAATATGTCCCTGATTTCACTTTCACTCTTGCCAAGTTTAACAAGAAATTAAATGTTTGTTCGTTGCTCTAATTCAAGCTCCAACATTCTTGTGACAGCACACAAAAACATGTAACAATAATGAATGCGACTCAGCAAGACACCGCCATGCATTAATAGGAACACAACTATGAGACACTGATATACCAAGGTTATGAAACCTTACTGAGTTGTATGTACAGTGCTGCCAAGGGATGCACAAGTTCGGGAACTTGTCAGACCTCATATCTCTTTGCACCCCAGGGCATTTGCATCTGCTGTTTCCTCTGCCTGGACCATCTTTTCAAGAGTTCTTTTAATGGCTGATTGCTTTGATTGTTTTAGGTCTCTGCTCATATGCCCCTGCCTCAGAGAGTCCTCCTTGTCCACCCAGTTGCTCTCTACTGTATTACATTAATTCATCTCCTTTTTTAGGAGGTGACAGCTGACCATTCACTAAGTGAAATTTTCATATATGTTTACTAGTTCATGACATCGTTTCCCTACTGAGGACAAGGACCTTGCATGTCTTGTTCGAGTGTCTGAAGCAAAGCCAAGTATGCAACAATTGCTCATGAAGGGAATGACAGAGTTGAGGGTCTACTCCATGTAAGATCACAAGGGATATAATAAAACCAGGGAAATCAAATATGGGCCCATAAAATAATCACAAGAAAGCAGAGGCAGGTGGCATTGAATGTTGAGGCATATTTAGCTGGATGCAATGATAGGCTAAGGAGGAAGCTGGGGGTTCGGAGACGTTTTTCTGAACCAAACTTTCAAGAATGCAAAGGAAAGGAACCCTTCCACACTGCTGGCGGGAATGCAAACTAGTGCCACCTCTTTGGAAGACAGTGTGGTGATTTCTGAAAGAACTAGAAATTAACCTTCCATATGGCCCAGTAATTCCCCTATTGGGAATATACCCAGAGGAACTCAAATCATCCTACAAAAAAGATACCTGCCCACGTATGTTTGTTGCAGCTCTATTCACAATAGCAAAAACATGGAACCAACCATGTTGCCCATCGAAGCTGGTCTAGATGAAGAAAATGTGGGACATATACACAATGGAATATTATGCAGCCATAAAGAAGGACACATGTGGACTTTGCAGCAACTTGGATGGATTTGAAGTTGATCATACTCAGTGATCTATCACAGAAACAAAGAACAGAGTTCCATATGTTCTCACTCATAAGCGGACCTTGAACAATTATAATGCTATAAGAAAGCATTTGGCGGTAAGGGGAAACTGTCAGGAGACGGGGGTGGGATTGGCAGTTGAGGGAAACTGCTAGGGGAGGGAGGGGCATACCTCATCAACAAGGGTACCTGCATAATCAATGTTTGGATAACTAACCTTGAACCCTGAATTGTACCCCACATCTTTATACTTAAAAAAACAAACAAATAATTTTTTTAAAAGAATGCAAAGGGTTTGAAGGGGTGGGAAGGAGTGGGTGGAGCATTTCAGGCCAGGGGTTTGACCGGTGTTTGGTAAAAGACTGATATGTGCTCTGGAGACTGGCCTGTGACTGACCAAGGAGGCTGAGTCACTGAGGCAAGACACCATCTGGCACTGCATGTGCTTTTAGAGCAAGGCTTCGGGACTTGAGACTCACTTGAGGATCTGAAAGGCATTTTGAAGAACAAGAGCACTCTGGAGTTAGATAGAACTGGGGTTTAAATCTGTCATTGAGTGGCTGCGTGACTGCATATCCGTCAGCTGTTGCCATGTAACGAGCCACACCAAACTTAGTGTTTACAACAAGAGCCATTTATTTAGCTCATGAGTCTGTGGGTTGATTGGGCAGTTCCACGGGCTCAGTGAGTCTCAGCTGATTCAGTCTTTCATGTGTTTGCAGCTTCTGGGTCAGCTTGAGGTTGGCTGGTCTAATTCAGTTCAGTTCAGCCTTGAGACGCACCTCTGCTGCATGAGGTCTCTTCCTTCCAGCAAGTTAGCTAGGCTTTGCTCATATACAAATCACAGCTCAGGTGGCATAGGAGAGAGCAAGAATGACAGCAAGAGAAGGAGGAGAGGGAGGAGAGGGCGAGACAGAGAGAGAGAGAGAGGGAAGGAGAGAGAGAGAAGAAATTGTAAGATCTAAGCCTAGGATTAGAACTAGCACATTATCCATTCTGTCTCATTCTATTGGCCAAAGTAATCCCAGTCAGCTCTGATTTGAGAGGTTAGAGAATAAACTCTTCTCCTTCTCCTCCTCCTCTTCCTCCTCTTCCTCCTCCTCCTCCCCTTCCTCCTCCTTTTCCCAATAGTCTGGTTTGTAATAGCAAATTCTACTTCTTGATTGGCGATAACTGCAAAGTGCCATCGCTATCTGGAGAATGGGCCACCCGGAGCCCAATCCCCACCAATACGCAACCTCTAACAAACATGTGCTCGTACCCCCTGAATCTACACTTTAAAAAAGTACCATCACAAAGTGTATGGATCCAGGGAGGAGAAAAATTATTTTGACCATTTTGTAGCCTAGCAGGGAGAGACTTCAAGGCAGGCGATTCAATCTTTCTGAGCTTTGGTTTCCTAATCCATGGAATGGGACTCAAGAGAAGACACCTGCATTTCTCTGCATAGTGCCCGATCCTGCTCAATAAATGGTTAGCATCATGACGGCAACATCTGTCACCATCACTATCATTACGGGATGTGTATGCAGTCTTAGGCAGAGGCAGAGAACTGAGTTCAAAGCTGACTATCGGCCAGTCAAGATTAAGCAAATCTGGCTCATTCTGGTTCTCCATCTCCTCTCTGTAAACTGAGGATCGGATCTTAGTAGCTTTCTGTCTACCCCACTGTTGTGAAAGTCCTTTGCGAATCCAGAGGACAACTCAATTCCACTCGACAAACATTTTTTGAGTGCCACTGTGTGCAGGCATTGTGTGGGGCATTGGAGTATAATGGGTGAGAGCTCCTTTGGTATTCCTTTAGTAGGCGAAATAGGCTTAAACAGAACTCTCTACAACAGAGTGTGATAGGGCAACCCCCTCGGGTCCCCTCCCACCTTGGGAGCTTTACTGTCCTCTCAATAAATGCTGCTTTTTAAAAAAAAGAGTGTGATAGGCCCTGATGCAAGAGAAGTATATAATGACAACACAAATCATGATATTTATGGTTAAAATCATCCCTGCTGTTTACTGAAGGATTCCAGTGTACCAAGGTCTAGTGCTAGTACATGGAAATCTGCCTTGTATTGCACTTAAGAGCACAGTCTCTCCCTGTACTTGAATTTTTGTCTCCACCATCACTAGCTGTGTGACCTCGGCAGATGATTTAACCTCTCTGAGCCTCAGTTTCCTCCTTTGTAAAATGGAGTCAATAATAGTGATGACTTCATAGGGCTGTTGAGGGATTAAATGAGATAATCTATACAGAGCCCTAGAACTGAGCCCGGCACACAGTAAGTGCTCAATAATTCAAATGCAGATCTCATGTTATTGAATTCTCCCTACCATCTTACAAATGAGGACGTGATCCTCATTTGTGGATGAGAAAACTATAGCCCTGGGGATCTCAGAGGTACAGAGGAGTTTGAGTATTTCAAAAAGGAAATGAAATAGGTCTGACCAAGTTGGGGAGGTCAGGGAAAGTCCAGAGAGTGTTGGATCTACAAGTCCCCTAGGTAGCACTGTTCTTTGTGTGGTTCAGCAAGCACTTGCTTGCCTAATTCTCTGATTTTAAAGTTGAACACTTACTACCATAGTTGTGTGGCAGGCAGGCCCTGAGATGACTCCCTGAGTCATGTCCTTATATAATCCCCTGCCCTCGAATGTGGGCAGAAACCGTGATTTGCTTCTAATCAATAGACGATGACAAAGGGATGACAGGTTCCTTCCATGGCTGTTGCATGAGTCTGTCCCAGCAGACTGGAGCCAAAGTCTCTCTGCTGGCTGTGAAGATGCAAGCTGCTATGACATGAACTGCCATGTAGTAGGAAATTGCAGGCAGCCTCCAGGAGCTGAGGACCTCTGTCCTACCGCCGCAAGAAACTGAATTCTACCAACAACCACCTGAACCTCAGATGACCTGGAACCTTCAGAAGGGAATGAAGCCCGGCCAACACGCTGACTGCAGCCCTTGGGAGACCCTGAGCAGAGGACTGGCTGAGCTAAACTGGACTCCTGACCCAGGGAAACTTTCAGATAATAGATGCGATTGGCTCAGCTTGGTGGCTCAGCCTGCAATCCCAGAACTCTGGGAGACCGAAGCGAGAGGACTGCCTGAGCCCGCGGGTTTGAGACCAGCCTGGGCAACTTGGTGAGACCTCATCTCTACAATAAATAAGAAAAAATTAGCTGGGCATGATGCTTGCACCTGTAGTTCTGGTTACCTGGAAGGCTGAGGTGGAAGGGTCGCCGGAGCCAAGCAGGTCAACGCTGGGGTGTCTGTGAGCATGCCACTGCACTCCAGCCTGGGTGACGGAGTGAGACTCCAACTCAAAAAAAAAAATAGATGTGGGTTGTTCTGAGCTGCCAAATTTGTAGCAATCTGTTACACAACCATGGAAGACAAATTCAGGTGGCGATCTGGCCATCTTCTGCTTAATACACACACCAGTAATCTTTGGTCCTTACTGCTTTGAGGTTCACTAAGCTTTGCTGAGCAGTTGCATGTGTCAGCATGGAGTTTCCTACACATGATCTCATTTCACAGAGACCAAGAACTTGCATCCTGGAGTTGCTTATTAGGCCTGTGACCTTGGGTGAGTTACTTACTCTCTCCAGGTCTTGCTTTGGCTCACCTGTAAAATGGGGCTAAGCTCATAGGGTTCAATGACCAATGCATGTAAATATCTTGTAATGTTGCCTGGATGAACAATGCTTTAAAATGGTAGCAATCTGGCAGGGCATGGCAGCTTACGCCTGTAATCTCAGCACTCTGGGAGGCCAAAGAGAGAGGATGGCTTGAGCCCAGGAGTTTGAGACCAGCCTGGGCAGTGAAGTGAGACCTCGTCTCTAAAAAAAAAAATAAAAAAATAAAAAATATCAGCCAAACGTGGTGATGTGGTGGTGCGTGGTGGTGCCTGTAGTTTCATCTACTTGGGAGGCTGAGGCAAGAGGATCGCCTGGGCCCAAGAGGTTGAAGCTGTGGTGAGCCATGATCATGCCACTGCAATCCAGCCTGGGCAACAGAGTGAGATCCCGACTCAAAAAAAAAAGTTTCTTTGGCTTTGCAGAAGCTTGTCAATTTAATGAGGTCCCACTTGTCTATCTTATCTTTTATGGCCTGTGGGTTTCGGGTTTTGTTCAGGAATTGGATGCAAGTTCCAATTTCCATAAGGGTATGTCCTGCATTTTCTAAGGTTCTTATGGTTTGAGGTTTTACATTTAGGTCTCTAATCCATTTAGAGTTATTTTTTGTGTATGGGGATAGATAGGGGTCCTGTTTCAATCTTCTGCATGTGGTCAGTCAGTTTTCCCAGCACCATTTACTGAATAGGTTCTCCTCTCCCCAGTGGTAGGTAGCAGAGGCTTCATCGAAGATGAGTTGGTTGAGAAATTCAGGTTTTGCTTCTGGAATCTCAATTCTATTCCATTGGTCTATATGCCTGTCCCTGTACCAATACCAAGCTGTTTTGATGATTGTAGCTTTATAGTAAAGTTTGAAGTCTGGTAATGTGATACCACCTGCTTTGTTGTTTTTTTTTTGCTAAGGATTGTTCTGGTTATTCTTGGTCGTTTGTGTTTCCATATCACAGCATTGTTCACAACAGCAAGAACCTGGAACCAACCATGCTGTCCATTAAAAGAGGACTGGATTAAAAAAATGTGGTACATATATATGATGGAATACTATGCAACCATAAAAAAGAACAAAATCATGAATTTCGCAGCAACCTGGATGGAACTAGAGTCTATATTACTGAGTGATCTCTCACAGAAACAAAGATCTGAGTATCACATGTTCTCACTCATATAGTGGACCTTGAACATCTACCATAATACTATAAAAAAGGACTGACAGTGGTGGGAAACTATGGGGGGGGTAGGGAGGGGAAAACAGGTGGGACTAATGGTAGTCAATATCTGTGTGGAGATGGGGAGGCACCCCTTATTAACAAGGGTGCCTGAACGATGCACATTTGTACACCTAACCCTTAACTGTATCCCACAATTTATAATAAAAAATATGTTAAAAAAACAATAATAAAAAAGTTAGCAATTATAATTAGTATTAACAACAGTATATCGATTAATAGGACATTGTTACTATGACTATCATCATTATAGGCCTTTGTAGTAAGTGGTGAGCTCCCCATTTTACAGATGGAAAACTGAGGGCAAAGGCAATAAGTGGCTTGCTTAAGGTCCCAGCTTTATTTAATGGCAAAACAGAGATTTGAGCCAGTCCTTTCTGTCATCCCTCTTTCCCCTGCAACCATCCTGGACCCTCTGTTGCCCATAACTCTGTATCTTTCTCTCTTGTGTATCTTTGTTTAGACTCATGACTCAGCCATCTCCAGTCAACAGTGGACTACTCAGAGCTTAATTCCCCCACCTGGGGCTGTCCCATCAGGGTGCTCACCTGTCAGTGCTTCACAAGGTTGACACGATGAACCCATGGGTCTTTCTCTGAGCCCAGGGCAGAGATCAGATCTTCTTGTTTCTTTCTGAATTAGGACTTAGCTCTTCATCTGTTACAGAGTAAGAACTCAGCTTACTTGTGAATAAGTGAATGAAAGCATGAATGAATGGAAGAATACCAAAAAAAAAAAAAAAAAAAAAAAGAAACAAACAAACAAGCAAAAGCACACACCCAAGGGCTGTGAGTTTCAGAAAAGTCTAGGTCTGCATCTAATTCTGCATCCTCTGAGCACAGAGAGGTGCTCGGTACATCCACTGAATGTAGACAGGTTTCACGAAGATACCAATAACAGAGTCCCATGGGAATCCAGAATTGAGACCTCCTCAATAGGAGAGTAGGCCTTTCCTTACCTTTATATTTCCTGGTTGGATGCATAACAGGTGTTCAATCAATGTTTGTTGAATGAATTACTAAGTGTATGCATGAATAAAGATAGCATTGCAAAAGCTGCCACAGTGCAAACGAGACTTGCGAGCACCTCAGGTCAAAAGATTGACTTACCGTGCATCTTGTATCTCCAACTTCTCGGACAATGCCTGGTATGGAGTATGTCCTCAGATCCCAGAAGTCAGAAAAAAATGACCATGAACCCTTGGGGACATCAACCAAACTCACATCCCGAACATCAAAGAGCACAACTGCCCTTTGCCCTTCAGGGCGGGACGTTTTCCGTCTTTGCTAAGTTATTTTTTTTTTCCCCTCTCTTCACTTCTGTGGTTGGAAGCCAGTTCCTTAACATTGTGTAAACACAGTTTTGTGTGGTTAAAAACGTATTTTAAAAATGTCACTAATTACCCAATAGCCTGTAACCACTCTTACAGGGACTTAATCGGTCTGTCATGTAAATACTCACTTAGGGGTCTTGGAGAATGGGACAGACGGGAGTTCTGGCGTCCCGAGGCCTTCTGGCTACTTCTCTCTCTGGAGGCCTGGGAGAGACGCTGGGGTCCCCACGTCAGCAGCCGGAGTAGGGGGGACAGTCTCAGGCTGCACCAGAGGCTCTGGCGCTTGGGCCTCCCGGATGGAGTAAGCCCGGCACGTCTCCACACGTAGGGAATTCTCAGGCTACTAAGCTTAATGGGAACCAACTGCCCCGGCCCCTCCTCCGGGCCCAGCAGAGTGGGATCATTTCCAACCCAAATGACTCACACATGTGAGTCTCTGGCTCCCCACTTTCCTTTTCACCCCAAATAGCCCAGTAAGGACAGCCTCGGCCCTGTCCTTACTCTCAGAACGTCTACAGTTCACTACAGGTGACAGGAATCTAGGTGAAATAAGCCAGCCCCCAGGTGACCCCATTCTAAAGGACTCCACATAAACATCTGCACACACCCCGCGTTCTCTTCTCATTGAAGCCGCCAAAGACAGGTCTGATGTTCTGCTTGCTCCAGACAAAAACAGATTTTCATCCCAGGCAAGATTTGGGTCACCAACTTTTATCTGTCTCCTTGGAGATTTCTTTTTATGACCTCCCATCTGTGTGGGAAGGGCAGGAGGGCTATTGATTGCATCTGGTCAGACAGTAGCTATTACTTCAGAGACGTGGCAGCAAAATGACCACGTCCCTCAAGCTTGTCCTGCTTCAGAGCTTTTCCCCTGTAACTGGACCCCTTGCTTGACGGTGGGGTGATTTGCAGGAGCCAAGGTTGCCTCTTTCTTGAAGGGCTGAGGCACCATGGTCTGGGTGGCACATGCCTGGTTTTCTTGATAACCCCAGTTATCAAGCATCTACCAAGCGCGTGTGTGACTGGGGGCAGAGGTGGCAAAATGGGAGTCTTGCCTCTTCTACCTGTGAGCTGGGAGAGCACACTCAAACCCTCTGCCCTTCTGAAACTCAGTAATCTAATCTAGAAAATGGGTCTAATAATAGACTAGTAGGTGAGTTGTAGGGATGGAATCAGACCAGGGTCTAAGTACAAGGTGAGCACCCCACAAATGGTCACTACCAGTTATGGGTGCGTCTTCTCATTGGCTGTGGTGAGGTTTAAAGGACTTCATGCATGTAAAGCACTCAGCATAGTGCCTGGCATGCTCTGAGTGGTCCATATGTCTTCATCATTATTTCCACAACTCTTTCTTTGTTGTTGTTATCATGTTCTCATTTTGGTCGTGGTCAGGCTTGGAAACTGAGACACCGTGGAATTAAATGATTTGCCCAAGGCCTAGGACTATGTTAACATCTTAGATACATATTAATCAGGTTTTTAAAATTTTTATTGTTTTACAGGAATGTGGGGCACAAGTAAGGATTAACCTCATAAGCATGCATGCAGGTGCATGCAGGTGAAGTTTGGGCTTCTAACACCCTTACTCCGCCTGGTAATGAATCAAGTATCCTTTGTGCGGGCACAAGCCCCCTAGCAGTGCCCCTCCCTCCCTCCCCTAGCAGTGCCCAGTGACTGTCGATCCCTCCCTTGTGCTAATGTAACTAATGTTCAAGGCCCACTTATGAGTAAGATTCAGATATTTGTTTCTGTGATAGTTCAGTTAGTATGATGGTCTCCAACTCCACCCACGTTGCCGAGAAGTCCATGATTTTGTTGTTCTTTATGGCTGCATAATACTCCATTATGTATGTGTACCACATTTTCTTTACCCCGTTCACTTTTGATGGGCAGCAGGCTATTGTGAATAGTGTGGCAACAAACACCTGCATGCAGGTGTCTTTTTGGTAGCGTGACTTATGTTCCTCCAGGTAAATTCCAAGAGAGGGATTGCTGGACTGTTTTGAAGATCAATTTTTAGTTCTTTTAAAAGTCGTCACACTGTTTTCCGTAGAGGTTGGACTAGCTTACATTCCCACCAACAGGGTGGCAGGGCTCCTTTTCTCCACAGCCATGCCAGCACCTGTTGTTTTTGACTTTTTATTGATGGCCATCCTTACTGGAGCTAGGTGGTATCTCATTGTAGTTTTGATTGGCATCTCGCTGATGATTAGTGAGGCTGAGCATTTTTTTCATTTGTCTATTGGCTGCTTGTATGTCATCTTTTGAGAAATATCTGTTTGTATCTTTTGCCCACTTTTTAATGGGCTTATTTGGTTTTTTTCCTTTCACTTCGTTTGAGTTCCTTGTAGATCCTGGATGTTAGACCTTTGTCAGATGCATACTTTGCGAATATTTTTTCCCATTCTGTGGGGTTTCTTTACTCTTTTGCTGGTTTATTTTGCTGTGCAAAAGCTTTTCAGTTTGACAAGGTCCTACTTGTCTATCTTAGCTTTTATGGCATTCACTTTGGGACTTCGTCTTGACTTTTTTTTTTTAAACTAGTACAGTCCATGTGACACCTTGAGGTCTCTCTTATTTTCCAGTTTCATGGGGACAGTGAATATTTTTTTCATCCATTCATTTGCCGACATCTGCTGAGCACCCATTTCATGCCAGGAGTTGTGGGTATGTTTCTCAAGGGCCTTGGAATCCAGGTTGGTAATTTGAACACAGAGCTGGGATTTGAATGTGGGTTTTTTTGTGATTCTGCATCTGTGGTCTCCTGTTCACCCTGCTGTCTCAAATGGGTTCACATAGAAGGTACTAAGGTTGTGGGTAACTGTTGGGCACAAATAAAGTTTTAGGGTCTCGGTTACAAGAAACAAAGGGACAAAGAAAGACCACCATCCCTGGAAGAAGGGTGGTACTGGGGATGGGTGTGAGGATTGTGTATAGCTAGGAGGCTGATATCTCCACAGGTGAGGGGAAAAAGACATGCACTCAAAGAACACACAATTTTAAAAAATTATCTTAAATGTATGGGGTATAATTCAGGATTAGGTACACATTTTTGTTTAGGGCACTTAAAAGAAACCACAATGGTCAATGGGTGATTCTGGTATTTGTGTGTGTGTGTGTGTGTGTGTGTGTGTGTGTGTATTTCTTTTGCTTGCATAATGGAAAAACAATTGTAAGTGTATATAACATTTAGAATTTTATATAAGAACATTGATTAAAATAATAAAAACAGTAAATTATCCTTCCTTGGATGCCTCAAAGATACATTTTTCTGGCTATGCATGGTGGATCTTGCCTCTAATTCCAGCACTTTGGGAGGCCAAGGCCAAGGCGAGAGGATTTGCCTGAGCCCAGGAGTTCAAGACTAGCCTGGGCAATATGGCAAATCCTTGCCGCTACAAAAAAAAAATCAAAAAATTAGCTGGGCGTGGTGGCATGCACCTATAGTCCCAGCTACTCAGGAGGGTAAGGTGGAAGGATCATCTGAGTTCAGCAGATTGAGGCCGTGGTAGCCATGATCATACCACTGCACTCCAACTTGGGCGACAGAGTAAGACTCTGACTCAAAAAGAAAAAAAAAAGAGGAGAGAAATTTTCCTTGGGGTGGGTACATGCTATTTATGTAAATATTAAATGATGAATTAATTGACTATTATCTGCTAATCAGCAAGCCAATCTTTAAAATTTTTATTTATTTATTTATTTATTTTGAGTTGGAGTCTCACTCTGTCGCCTAGACTGGAGTGCAGTGGCCGTTCCCGGCCACTGCAGCCTCGACCTGCTGGGCTCCGGCGATCATTCTGCCTCAGCCTTCCAAGTAGCCGGAATTACAGACATGCGCTACCACGCCCGGCTGATTTTTTGATTTATTGTAGAGATGAGGTCTCGCTGCCCAGGCGGGTCTTGAACCTGCGGGCTCAGGCAATCCACTCACCTCAGCCTCCCAAAAAGTGCGGGATTACAGGCTGAGCCACCCTTGTGTTAAGGGCTGACTTTCAATAGATCTTAGTGAGGGAGTAGCTCTGTTAGGTACAAAACCCAGCCCAAAAGCAGGTCATCTACGAATGGTTTAGCACCAGGTTCCTCATGAATGTGTGATGTGTGACGGGCAAGTGGCCCCGTGTCCCAGGACGAGGGGATCTCTGTACCAGACCCCGGTCCTGGTGAGCAGCAGGGGGTGGGTGGGTGAGGGGATGACCCACCAGCGGGACTGGGTGTCCCGCTGGTGGGGACAGCACAGTTTGTTATTTTTACTAAAAAAATTGGAAACTTAGAAAAATAGAACTTTTAGGAAGTTGCTCATAGTTCTTCTACCTAAACATAACCACATTTAACATTTTAGAGTGTTTTTGTTTCAGCTTTTTTCTTTAATAGTTAAAAATATAGACTCATAATTTTAATAGTACAGTAAAGGTAAAAATGTATACTGCATTTTTTTCTGTCATGTTTTAACAAGAGCACTTCTGTATTATGTTTTTTATGAACAAATTTTAAATGACTTATCAAAGTAGGAATGCATCAAAATTAACTTAATAATTCCTCTAATGTTGACATTCTGTGTGTTTCCAAAGCTTCATTCTTGTAAAGAACAAGGCAATGAACACCTTTTGTTGCATGAATTTTTTGCTCTCCCTTCCCTCCCCTTCCCTTTCCTCTTCTTTTATTAATGCTTGCATTTCTCTTCTGAATGAGTTCTTAGAAAAGGACTACTGAGTTCAAGCTGTGGCCATTTTAAGGTCCTAGACATGTATTACTAAGTTTTGTTTTTTAACTGATACATCTTATGTGACATCTTAAGGCTTCTTATTTTCCAGTTTCATAGCTATGAGAACACCAGATAGTCACCGACATCTATGAAGCACTCGTTTCATGCCAGGAGTTGTGGGTACCTTTCTCAAGGCCTCGCCCGCCACTGGGTCATCCCAGCTGTGAGCTGGAAGTCACAATCAGCCAAAGATGTGGCCGAACTGAGATTTTGAAAAGCTGAACTCTTCCCTGGGAACTGGCCCTCGGAGGTCTCTGAAGGGACCCCTGACTTTGTTGCATTTCCCTGCATCGCCGCATTTCCAGGAATTCTGTCTTCCTGTACGCTAGCACCCAGCTTCTGTGGGACAAAGGCAGCCAATGCTTTTGTCTGAGCTCCTTGGAGCGAATACTTAAGTGTCCGAGTAAGCATTAAGCGCTCAGCCTCCTCCCTACCACTTCTCTCCGACAAAGCTTTTATATGGAGCACAAGCGCCCATAAATAACAGACCGGCCTATAAATAAATACAGCTGGGAGCCCACAAAAGCCCTTGACAAATGCTGTTTATTTAATTTCTCAAGTGTGGTCCATTTGGGATCCAATTGGAAAGGCCTGCTAAGCTTTTAAAAGGCCAGCTTATGTGCTTAATCTTGATTCCCCTTTTTGAGGGGCCATCCTGCCATCTCCCCCACACCTGCTGAGTTGAGTGAGGCAGCAGGACCTTCTGGGACAAAGGATGGTTTCTCCAGCCCTTCCCAGTGAGGGGTGCTCGACTCTGGACAGGTCAAAGTCACAGTATCATTATCACTCTCACTCCAACCAAGCCAGTCTGATCTGCTCTATTATTCGTTAACTGGGTGGGGCGGTCTGGATCCTCCTTCATTACCTACTGAGGAGTGAAGGAAATGGCAGTGCGGTCATCTTGTTTCAGTGTCTGAATCATTCATTATTTCAGAGGTGAGCTCACAGGGCAGTACATCACAGAGGAAGTGCACATGCTCTATGAGTGTCCAAATGACCAGATTGGCCCTTCTGCTTCCTACTCCAGGGTCTTTGCATATGTTCTTCTTTCTGCCTGAGATACTCTTCCCCTTTTCATTTAACTAACTCCATTCCATACTTCAAGTTGCAGCTTATATGCCACTTCTGTGAAGCCTTCCCTGCTTGATACCACCCCTCCCTGCAAAAGAAGCAGACTATCAGTTTCCGTGCGATACATCGTTATAGCGTCCCGTACCTCTCTTTTGTAGTTCTGTTCACCGTTTCTACTAAAGTACTCACTGTGCAATTATCTGTTACTCACTCGAGTATCACTTCTCACTGCTAACCGCCAAATTTGAGTCACCATCACCTGTCACCTGATAATGACAACAACATCCTCACAGATTTCTGGGCTTTTCCCAGTCTCTGCCTCTGCTTACCACAGGTCAGAGGGACACCTTGAAAACATGAGTCACATCGTGTCCCTGTTCTGTTCAGAACCTCCCAAGAGCTCCCCTCTCACTCTCAGTGAAAGAGTTCTTGCTCTGCAAGATTTGACCCCTGTGATCTCTCTGACCACATTTCTGACCACTCTCTCCCGTACACATGCCATTCCAGTCACACTGGTCTCCCCAGGGCTCTAGAATAGTCCAAGCACACTCCTGTTGTCCCCTTAAGTAGCATGGGGCTCACTCCCTCATTCTCAAGTTCCTCCTCATATAGCATCTCATCCAAGAGGCCTTCCCTGATCACCTTCACCCCTCCCCAGTAATCGTGTCCCTTGCCTGGTTTCATTGTCATCCATAGCATGGGTCACTGCCTCACATATTGTGTGTTTAATCAGTTCATTGTGCTTTTTCTTCTCCTATAAGGCATGCAAGTTCTATCAGAAAAGAGACTTCAGTGTCTTTATGGACTCCTAGACCAGTCTCTGATGCAAAGGAGGTACTTCATTAAGATGTTGGACATAAATGGGCCGTGTAGAGTGCCTCACGCCTGTAATCTCAGCACTTTGGGAGGCCAAAGTGAGAGAATTGCCTGAGTCTCCGGGTTCAAGACCAGCCTGGGCAACTTGGAGAGACTTTGTCTCCATAGAAAAAAAAAACCAAACAAACAAACAAAAAAATGAGCTGGGTGTGGGGGCATGTGCCTGTGGTTCCAGCTACTTAGAAGGCTGAGGCAGAAGGATCGCCTGAACCCAGCTGGTCTAGGCTGCAGTAGCCATGAGCATGCCACTGCACTCCAGCCTGGGCCACAGAGAAAGACTCCAATTCAAAAAAAAAGATCTTGGGCTTAAAGGAATGTCATATTTTTGTCAATGCAAAGCCTTGCATGGATTTGGCCAACAAATAAGACAATGGAGGGCAGTTGTGGTGGCTCATGCCTGTAATCCCAATGCTTTGGGAAGCTGAGGCAGGAGGAGTGCTGGAACCCAAGAGTCCAAGACCAGCCTGGGCAATATAGTGAGACCCTATCTCTATTTAAGAAGCAAAAATAAAACAATGACTGCTAAAAAAAAAAAAAACTAATCTGAATTCTTGAAAGTGGGACTGTTTGATCTTGTATGGGATTCATTGGTGGATATCCGTACACCTTGTTTTTCTTTGCCAGCTACAGGCAAAGGTTCTACAACAAAAGCCTTAGAGAGTCCTGGTAGAGTGTGGTTGGGAGGTGGGAATGTCCTCCCCAAGAAAGATCTAAGACAGGGAGGAGAATGGAGCCGCCTGGAGAATATGAAGCTGGTGAGGAAGGATACACTCTGGGAAGACAGCCGGCGTTACCATGGCAGGCCAGCTTACCATGGGCCCCGTGGCGTGCACGTGTCTGTCAGTTGCCTGGGAAATAGCCCACAGGGCGGTCAGCCAAAGGTGAGATTAACTTGGAAGGAGCTGGAGTGTCTGACTTTGGCCATCACTAAAGTCCATGAGAGACTCTGACATTAGACACTCTGCCACATGGGATTTTATTTGCCTACATGAAAAAGCCCCTACTCAATATTTAGCCTAAGAAGTAGAAGTGGAAACTGTGTTGGTTTTGAATTCATATGGTCCCAGTTTTGAATCCTAGCTCTGCCACTCAGTAGCTATTTTTATGACCTTCTTTGGACAAATCACTTCACCTCTGAGCTTTATTTTCCTTAAAAGTAACCATACCTCCCTCCAAGATCTGCTCACCTCTTGGACTTCATTGGCAGCTCTCTTCCTCTCACCTGCTGTGCTCCAGCGCACTCTGGCCTTCTTTCTTTTAGTTGAGGCATTCCTGCCTCAGGATCTTTGCATCTGCTCTTCCTTTTACTAGAATGTTCCAGTTCTGAATGCTGATTCCTTGTCATCCTGCAGGTCTCAGGTCAAATATTACCTCCCAGAGAGGTTGTCCTTGCTCACCCTATAAAATGTGTCTCTAAGCCAGGTTCAGTGGCTCAGCCTGTAATCCCGCGCCTTGGGAGGCTGAAGTGAGTGGATTGCCTGAGCCCGTGGGTTCGAGACCCACCTGGGCAACTTGGTGAGACTTCATCTCTACAATAAATCAAAAAATTAGCGAGGTGTGGTAGTGCGCACCTGTAGTTCCAGCTACTTGGAAGACTGAGGTGGAAGGATCACTGGAGCCCAGCAGGTTGAGGCTGCGGTGGCCAGGAGCAGCCACTGCACTCCAGTCTGGGCAACAGAGTGGACTCCAACTCAAAAAAAAAAAATGTGTCTCTAGTCACCTAATTGGCAGTCACTATATTTTCATTATAGTACTGAATGTTATTTGAAAGTGTCTTATATATGTATTTATTACTGTAAAAAAGAGACTGTTTTCTCTTATCCTTCACTAGAGATTAAGCTCCATGAATAGGGGACTTTCTCTTGTTTATTTTTTGTTTCCTCAGCATCTAGAATAGTATCTGGCACATAGTAGGTGTTCAATAAATACTTAGAGGATTGGCAAGTGGTTTGTTATAAGGAAGAAATGGATTATGGTAGAATAATTGCAAAAACAACTGCCATTTTTCACCCCTTCTGTACCCTTTGCAGTGGTTTTGCAGCTAATTCCATCAAAAGGTGGAGCCAACAGCCCCAGCACTGAATTTAAGTAGGACTTGTGACTTATTCTGGATCAGTAAAATGCTTCTGACCTGACAGCATGCTGATTCCAAGCCGTGGCCTCACAAGGTCTTGCATGCTTCAGATCTAGCTCATGGAACCCTGACTTCACTGTGGGAGACTCACGGCCCAGTCACCCCTATCCCTAGCAGTCAGTCAATAGCCACATATGTGAGCGAGATCATGTCATGCAAGCAGCCCCTAACCAACTGACCAGCTGAACGCGGATGTCTGAGAGAACCCAACTGAGATCAGATGACCCTGGCTCAGTTTGGTAGCAACAACTAGCTGAGACATAGAAGCATGAAAGCCCACTGAGTTTGGGACAGTTTGTTCCACAGCAATAGCTACTTGATATATCACACATACACACACATAAATTTAGCTGGGCACATAGTAGGTGCTTAGTAAATGATAGCTACTCATTGGTGTGCTAGGTTTGCATTATTTGGTGGTTGAAAGGGTTTTTTTTTCCACCTGGGGAGTCCTAAGTTTAAATATAAGATGTGTAGTTATATATTGACCAGAAGATGTGTGTCCCTACTAGGCCCTGGGCAGTCTTGCTAATAGCAGATGTCTCTAAAACATTGCACTTGGTCCCTTGACCTCAGGGTCAGAGGAGCATTGAGAAGTCTTATGCAGACCTGGCTCTTTGTTTGGCCTGAATAATACATGCATTTTCCTGTTTCTATGATGTTTTTAGACCTCTGATTTATGGCCATGAACATGCCCCTCTGTTTGCCCTGACTGTTGTTAATGACCTATCATGAATTATCCACAAAAGAAATGTTAAACGAGCTAATTAGGCATTAACCTTACATTATAGATCAACCACACAATTGGATCCTTCACAGCTACGAATGTGACAGCACAAAGCATTAAGTATTGATGGTCCCGGAAGGGCCGAGGGAATGGAGGGAGAGATGCAAAGGAAAGTAGGGGAGGGCGGCGATGGAGATGCCTTCCTGCCAGCCTGCTGGTAGAAAGGGGGCTGTTGGGGGGGAGTCTAAGGGGCTCAAATCCGAATGATTCCAGTGATCTCATCAAATAAGGAAAGATGACATATAGCTCTCATACAGCTCTGAGGAGTAAGTGGGACATTGTATCATAAGGGCCTGTCATAGACTAGGCCCTTGGAAAAAATTCTCTCTCTTCTTTCTCCTTTTGGAGAATTTGTCTTATGGTGCCCGGAATTAAAGATAATCCTTCCCTGTCACCCTATCAGGAATGATGACCTAGGGTCTCACACAGCTCTGAGGAGTAAGTGGGACATCGTATCATAAGGGCCTGCCATGGACTAGGTCCTTTGCAAATAATTCCTTCTCTTCCTTCTCCTTTTGGAAAAATTTGTCTTACCGTGCTCAGAATGAAAGATAATCTACTCCCACCATCCTATAAAGATAAGCCAGGCTCAGTTCTTGTAGAATCAAGTTAGCATTCTGAACATGTTAATGCATAAGTTAGCCAAGTCAAGCTGGATAAAACCCTTCTAATAAGTAGCTAGATCACCATGGGTAATAATTTTAGATACGGAAACACACAGACACACACAGGCACGCACACACACATATATAATGTATATGTATTACATATATGCAGTATTTTACAGTTTATAGGATGTTTTCAATCTATAATCTAACTTGTTTCACAGAACATGCCAGAATTGTAGTCAGGGCATGCTTGATTTTCTTCATTTAACAGTTGGTAAAATTAAGGACTGCAGAGGATAAATGACTCATCTAAGAGGTGGGACCAGGAATTGAACTTTGGTCTACTTATTTACTTTTTTACAGACAAGGGATTTGCTCTGTCACCCAGGCTGGAGTGCAGTGACACCATCATAGCTCACTACAGCCTCAAACTCCTGGGTTCAAGTGATCCTCCTGCCTCAACCTACCCAATATCCAGTAGTATAGGTGTGAGTTACTGTGTGCAGTCAAACTTTAATCTTTACTTCTAAGTTTTGTGTATTTTCATGATGCCATTCGATGTCTTTCTCCAAGTTGCTTCCCTTGTCTAGGTTATGGTTCTCAATTATATGATGGGGGATCTATGGGGCAGGTTTGCTCTGCCTGTACCACCTTCTGAAGGAACTATCCTGGCCTGAGGCTTTGTTATGTAGGCAGCCATGTTGTATATCACATGACCATACTCCCTTCATTCACTCTAGCCATAACTGATTGGATGAGAGTTGGGCCTCTAGTTAAGGGCAGCCAATTGAATAGATTTGCCCATGAGCAGGAGTGAGAGGGGGCCAATCAGATTATCCCTTAGGAATGTGAAATGAGTGGACCTAAATATAAGGAAGGGCAAGAGCCTGAGAGGGGACTGGGCAGACAGAAGCCAACTTGGGGGAGTCTTCTGAGGGAACAGGAATGTTATAGAGTTGAGGGTGGTTAAGCAGATAGGGGCAGACACAGAAATGGGGAGCTGGGATGGGGAGAGAGCTGGAGGGAAGAGAGAAGGAAAAATAAGAAGGTGAAGGAGTGGGGAGAGTCAGGGGGAAGGAGGGAGGGATAAGAGAAGAGAAGAGTGGATGACAGAGGAGACTAAAGGACTGAGAAACTGCTTTGGATCTAAGATATTCTGGTTCCATTTCTAGTCCTTGTATATCCTCGGTCCTGTTTTTGTTTTGAATTAGCAGGAGGGGAGTTGACACAGTGATTTTCAAAGCTGCAATTCTGGACTTTCTGAGCTCTGGATCTATGTGTTTTGGTATAACATGGGGGCAGAGAGCATATGTATTATTACATTGAAAAAAAATTATTGACCTACTGGCTTCTGAAGCCTATCGATGGTCATGTGGAGGAGATAGAGGAGCCTGAGGCAGATTTTTGGATCCTGATGGGATTAAACATGAACTCTTGCCTTTTGACACCATCACAGAGGATGAATGGACCATCAGAGGGAACTGGATGACTGACACCATGGTGAATGGCTGGCTCTGTAGGGGTGGGACACTCTCACTCCCACTCAAGTGGATGCCAGGCCAGAAAGTGTCCATGCCACACAGTGTCAGATGTTCTTGCAAGATAAGAGTCTACAAAGGATCCTGTTCATTACACCTGTGTGAATGATGTATCATGGCAGTTCAGTGTCATCACTGCTTGTGTTACCTACCACGTCCCTGGGATCAGCCCAGGTCAGGTGCCAGAAAGCATCATGAGGAAGCAAAGTATTAATTGGGTGATAGAAAAGTGAGTGATGTCAGGTGTTATGTGTCAGTTGCTATTCTTGGGTGGACTCGGTATGCGTCTAAAATCAGGTCAGTTTCATTCTGCTCCCTACACCTGACGACTGGTGTAGGTATTCAGGATTTCCACTGCAAACTCCGCAGGGGCTGAAAACATTTTGTCCCAAGAGCTGATGCTGGGACACATTAATAACGTGTTCTGGATGCTTTGAGATTTATTAAAACATAAAATAAATCTACATTAAACACAAGTGGTGGCTAAATTTCATTTTGCAAAAATTTGCTGTGGTTTTGTTCTTTTTAAGACCATTTTCTAGGGGAAGGCATATTTGAAACCACCAAATTACACTTGTAATCTTTTCCTTTTTTGAGTCCTAGATTAGTGAAGGCATTTGGAGCAGTAATTGAGTGGGTATTCTTGGGTACTTGTGGTGAGGCCAGCCATTCTCAACTCGGGTGTCTCAGAGAAGGGCAATTATCACTTAAGATGATATCACATAAGATGATTTTTTATGCAGGCATTGGCTTAGAACCCTGTCTCAAAGAAAGGACAGTGAAGAATTTAGTAGCCCAAGCTTGTCCTACCTCCCCAAATTCTCCCAACTGGCCTTTCTTCCTCACCCTACTTCCCAGCTGCCTTCTTGTTCTTTCTTTCTGTCCTGATTTATTTCTTTCCTTTCTCTCTCCTTGTTTTTAAAAAAATTGTGGTAACAGTCACACAACATAAAATTTATCATTTTAACTGTTTGAAGCATGAAATTTAGTGGTATTAAGTATATTCATATGGTTGGGCAACCATCACCACCATCCATCTTTGGAATGTTTTCATCGTCCCAAACTGAAACTCTGTACCTGTTAAATAATAACTCCCCATTGCCCCTCCCCCCAGCCCTTGGCAATCACAGTTCTATTTCTTTTGTCTATGAATTTCAGTGCTCTAGGTGCCTCATATAAATGGAATCATACAAGATTTGGCCTTTTGTGTCTAGGTTCTGTCTCTTAGCATAATGTTTTCAAGTTTCATCTATGTTGTTGCACACAGTGGAATGTCCTTTCTTTTTTTATGGCTGAGTAATGCTTCATTGTATGGCTAGACCAAATCTTTGTTTATGCATTCCTCAGTTGATGGCCATTTGGGTTGTTTCTACTTCTTGGCTATTGTGAATAATGCTGGAATAAACATGGGTGTGCAAGTATCTCTCCTTGCCTTTGCTACCTTCTCCAGAGAAGTGCTTTAAGCTCATACATTGGGGAGCTTCACCCAGTTGCTTTTCTGGTTTTGTTCATTTATTCCATGTTAATTTCAGTGGGCCTGGTCAGATCAGCCAGGTCTAAGGGCACAGATGTTGCCCATCAGCTTGGTACCTGGTCCTAGGGTGGGAGGAAACAGAATAAGGATAAAGCACGGTCCCTTCTAACAGGTAAGTGACAATAAGATGTGGGCCCCAACAGGGCATGCATATTCTAAGTGGCAGGGTAGGATGCTGTGGAAGGAAGAGCTTGGACTTGGTGCCACACAATCTGGGGTCAAATATAGGGTCTGACCTCACCAGCCTCAGTTGCCTTATCTGGGAAATGGAGACCGTGTTACCTATGCTCCAGGACCACCTTGAAGGTTAAAGAAACAACCTGTGCTCAGGGCCGAGCACACAGAGGTGCTGGATGCTTCTCAGTTCCTTCTAGCCTTGCCTCTCATGGACTTTAAACAGCCCAGGACTGCAGAGGCCAGAGTTCAAAGGGTAGATTCTCCTGCTACGGTTTCGGCAGAGAAGTATTAAAGTCTGAAATCTGGATTTGTTTCAGGAAAAGGCAGAGGGTGCAGAGGCTTCAGGTCTCACGTTTCCTCCAGGATAGTCTCACTGCATGGCTTCCTATCCTGGGAGACCTCGTTGGCTTCCAAGAGGCTGTGACTTGAATTTCTTTTATGTCTTGTGTCCAGGTCCTCACACTGGTGTCTTCAGGTTGAAATGCTGCCTTTGAAGTCCTCTAAGTGAGCTGGTCTTTCTCTTTTCTGTGCTCTCTCTCCTTTATTTGGTGACAGAATAGGGCTCTCTCCTGCCCAACCTTGACAAACTTGCCCCTGAGTGGGAGTTCCACCCAGCAGTTGAAGGAACGAGAGAAATCCTAGGTTCTGCTTTCCTGGCTGAAGGTGGGACTTTTCTGGATATTAAGGATCTGCTTTCTTGTGTCCAAGGTACGAAGTCCAAGCCCATCGCATGCTTTAAACAGAAAGAGGGTATGGTCCTGTCCATATGGCTCCTATGGCATACATTTTCTGAGTACCAGCTGTCTTCCTAGCTTGTGTTAGATGTGTGGATGCAGAGATTGAGGTCAGTTTTTGCCTTCGTGGTACTCAGAGTCTTGAAGGAATGAGAAGGACAAGTTAAATGACAATGACTCTTCTGTGGAGTAAGTGGAGTGGGGGTGAGGGGCACAAGGTGCCACAAGAGAAGGGGCATCTAATGCAGGGAAGGCTTCCTAGAGGAAGCAGTGTGACCCAAGAGATGCCTACAAGATGCAGATGAAGTTGCCAAATAAAGAAGTGCAGCGAAGACATGCCAGGGGAAAGAAATAGAACGTGCAAACATCTGGATGTGGAAAGAAACATGATGTTTTGGGAATTAAAACCAATTTAGTATTGCTGGGAAGGGGAGTCATCGAGGGACGAAGAGCCTGGGACCAAGAGCCCGAGACGAAGCGGGAAAGGTGAGCAGGACGCAGCTCACAAAGGCTACTATGGGTTGTGTCCAAGAGTTTGGATTTGATCTCAAGACCACGGGAACTACTGAGGGAGCTTTGGCAGGAGAGAGGCCCAGGCAAATTTGCCCAGGCGATGAAGACAAGGAAGTCATTAGAGGACAAAAATCAATCCTATCTTCGAGGGGACAGAGGCTGGGCTCCATGTGTGGCCCAGTCAATTCACTGCCCTGAACCTTTATTAGGCACCAAGTGTATACCCAGCATGGTGCCAAACCACCAGATTTGATAACTGGAGTCAGCCCCGAGAGGGCTAATACACAGCGAGGGAGCGCCTGCCTGGAGACAGGATAGCCAAGGAGGGAAAACAGATTTGAAGATGTAGACTAGGAAGGGGCCGGGTGAGGGGGGGATCACTGGAGGGGAAGGGAGAGAAAGGTTTAAAGGTCAGCTGGGCCTACAGTTTGGCACAAAGATTTATAGCCTCCCCAGCTCTTGCTCTGGCTCTGTCTCCCCCTCCCCGTCGCCCACCCCCTTCTCTTTCTGGCGGTATGTTCTAGAGACACACATTATCTCTATTAATACCAGCCACAAGGTCATTACTCAGGCACCAACTTTTCCTCCAGCATAAATATTTATACAGGACTGACCTGTGGCTGCTGCGTTTTCCTTTTATTTGATTCCTGCCGCCTTTTGTGTCTTGCTAGTCTGTCGGATAACGTGTTTAGCTCCTCTGTCTGGAAACTTCGGAGCCAGCCGAGTCTCTGGGAATGGCGGGGGATATGGGAGGGCGTGCTTGGGGTGGGGGAAGAAGGAGAGGGTGAAGGTAGGGAGGGTACCACTTGCCTGGCACCAGAGAAAACCCAAGGGGTATGAGTGAAGGACCCCTGATGGGCTGTTTAATGACAGGCTGGCAAAGCTGGACAAGAAAGGCCCATAGTAGGGACTCTTTCCTTCCTCAACTCGGCAATACCCCCAGCCCTTCCAAAAAAAAAAAATCCAACCCAGAAGCAGACTTCCCAGGAAGCTAATAAAGCTTAAACTTGAAGACCCCACATTTGCAAGAGTAGGGATGTAATAACGTGATCCTCTGGTCAATATTCTTACATACTTTGCAAAAGTGTGACTTCTCTGTTGAGTGGGCTACAGGCCCCCAGATCCTTGATTGGTCTGTGGTGATTTGAATGGCTCATGGCTCTTTTGCTGGAAGTAAATATTGAGATGGAAATATTGCATGAGATAATACTAACAGTAATGATAATAATAATAACAACAACAACTACTACTCTTAGAGAACCTACTGCTTACTAGGCTCTTTTCACTTAATTTTCATGGTGATGTAGAGACAAGCATTCTCATCCCAAGGATACAGATAAGGAATCTGGGGCCCAGGGAGGTTGAGTGTTCAGCCTAAAATATCATAGCTGTGAGTGGAAGAATTAAGCTCGGTCCCAAGGCTGGCTATGCTGTCCTCTAAACCTCTAAAAGTAGGTTTTAAAAGTACATATGGAGTACCTGCTATGTATATACAATTGCACATATTCATAGGTTTTTTTTTTCCTCCAAATTCTTTGTCAAACAATCCTACAAGATAGGAAGAGACAGTTTTCTCTGTTCTGCAAAGGAGAAGCCAAGGGCTCAGAAGGGAAAGTAATGTTGCTCACACAGTACAGCAAATATATCTCAAGACAAAATCAGAGACCTGGTGTGTCTACGCTTTCCCAGCACCACGAACCCAACCATTATGCAGACAAAGCTTGGCAGGGAATGCCCCAAATGCATGGTTATGTTTAGTAGTACAGTTAAGGGTATCTTTTTTCTCCTAATGCTTTCTTTTATGTTGTTTTGGCAGTTTCATAAAGGAAATTCCATACATTTCCTAAAGAGAAACAAAAACAAAGATACCAGAAAACTCTTCTTTTTTCCCTCTGCAGGTGGATTGGATGGGAGGCCAAGGTGGAGTCTGCCAACCTCGAGCAGTAGGTGCCACGTGTTGAAGTCGGGGTAAGCACTGGCGCTGGGTGTGATGCAGGGTGGTCGATTGAGGCTAGTGTTCTTAAGGACTGTCTCTCCCCTCCTACACTGCCACCCTCACTCCCTTTTAGCCCAGACCCCAGCCTTGCAATGTCTGCCAAGGCCTGGCAGACTATCACCCTTGAAGGCAAAGACATGTCTGTTTCACTCACAATGTGTCCTTGGCACCTGGCACAGAGTAGGTTCCTCATCAATATTTCTTGCCTGAATGAATGAATGACTTCTTACCAGAGACTTCTTCTTAGAAGCATTTGAGTTGTAATGAAAGCCCCGAAGATCAGAAAAGTCCTCCAAATCCTAAAGGACATGAGTAGTTTAAAGGACACAGGCACAGAGCATACACCAGGAGAGATCTTGGGGTTTGGGGTGAAACAAATGGCCATTCGTTTTGATAACTGGCGGTAAGACTGCCTATAAGGATGGTGGTCTGCCAGACCTTGGCAGGCATTGCAAGCCTGGGGTCTGGGCTGCAGGGGAGTGAGGGGTGGCAGCGTAGGAGGGGAGAGACAGTCCTCAAGAGCGCTAGCCTCAATTGACCACCCTGCATCTGGGGGAATGATGGGGAGACTGCATGAGTTTTTCATGATGAGCCAGAAGTGGTGCAGTGAGGAGCAGGGAACAGTTGGCTAGGAACAGTACCCAGATATCCTGGGCTTAAGCCATAACTTCACTGAGACTAGCTGTGTGTCCAGTATGTAAATGACTCAACTGCCATGTACCTCAATTTCCTCATCTGAAAAATGGGAGCAGTCATGGTTCTTAACTCATTAGTGAATACATATAAAATATAAGGTTATTAGAACATTGCTTGGCACAAAAGGCATGATCAATACATGTTGTTTATGATTATGATTCATATCTATGAATTGAGAGGTATTGTTTTCATAATAGTAATCATAATAGCTATTATTGATTAGGTGCTTGCAATATGCAAGACATGATCTTAGTTCCTCCATGAAAAACTCTATAGACTGTTTAAAACTCTATAGACATTTACTCCTACGGGCTCTGTTTAGCAAGATGAAGAAACCGAGGCACAGAGCAGTGCAGCCACTTGGCAAAGGTCACATAGCCTCTTGACAGGACCAGGTATCAATCCAGATTTGATGCTAAAGTTCGTGGCTACAAATTTAGATACTCACCACAGCCAGACAAGTAACTCTAACGGGTCACATAACTGTATGGAGTATGGTACCTGTACAGCAGCATTTGTGTAAGTTCCTCGGCGGATTCTAATGTGTAGTCAAGATAGAGAGCCACTGTCTAAAAGCACAGAGTGACCCCAATACGGCCAAAAACATGAAGGTTGCCATATTCAACTAAAGAATCACCAGTTTGCAGTCTTACATAGAGATGTAATGTCTTTGAGAGGAATCAATCATTCATCCACTCATCTACCCATCAACTTCACATTCATACACTCATCAACTCTTCCATACATTGTTCATTCATTCATTCATTAATCCTTCCTTCCTTTTCTTCCCATTTTTATCCATCTATTCATCCATCCACCCATCCATCCATCCTTGCAGACATGCATTCATTCATTCATCTACCCACCCACCAACCCATCCATATACCAGTCCATCCATTCTCCCACTCATCTGCCCTCTCATCCATGTATCTATTCTCTCTTCCTTTCTCCTTCTTTCCTCTCTCCCTCCCTTCCTTCCTTCTTTCTTTAATTCTACCTCTCTTTCTGCAGACCACAACCTGGGTTGACCCTCAGTGTAGGCCTCTTTACAATAGCACAAACTTAGCTTCTCTTCCTTCCCTTCTCGCAAATGTTTCTTTTCCATGACTAAGGTGCTAGGGAGCCTCTTTGAGGTGCCTGGTGGAAGTTAGCCAGAGAAGGAAAATAAATTTGTTTCTGCTTTTCCCTGCATGACCTTTCTTTCTCAAGGAAGTCTCTTATAAACACTTCCAGCACCAAAGGACGCCAAGACTTTTGAAGGGCTTCTCCAAGTCAAAAGGCAATCTTGAGTGCATACCTGGTGTGTGATGGTCTGGATCCATGGGGAGGTTTAAGAGGGGTGATGACCACACAACCCACGGCCAGCCCCAAGGACTTTCTTCTCCTCTGAGAGCTGGCAAGGGCAGTGGGAATGCAAGGGCAGGACTACAAAGGCTGTTCTGAGTTTCTGACTTGACTTTGTAGTTCAAGAGTCTTTTTTCATTCCAAATTCTAAAACAGCATTTTTCAGCCTTGGCATTATTGACATTTGGGGTCAGATAATTCTTCAGTGTGGGGGGCTGCTCTGGGCATTGCAAGATGTTTAGCAGCATTCCTGGTTTATACTCTTTAAATTCCAGAACCCCCCAAATCCCCGCCAATCTTGACAATTAAAAATGTCTTCAGTCATTGCTAGATATCTTTTAGGGGCAAAATCATCCCCAATTGAATCCCACTATTCTAAGCCAGGCTTATGGTAATTGGCAAGATGTCACCCACTGGAATGTTCTCTTTGCTAATCACGATTGTTAATTATAACACTAATTACCAAAATCTTTGTAATAGGCTCAGCATTATACATGTTATTCTCTCTAGTAATCACAATAACAACGTAATAATAACAGTAATGACAATTAGCACTGATGGTGTTCACCATGTGCTTGACTTCAAAAGTATAAAGGGTGGTGGTTCTCAATTGTAGCTGAATGCCAGAACCACTCAGAAGGTTTTGAAATCCACAATGCCCAGGTATACCTATCAATTACATCAGGATCTCTGGGGGTGGGCACCAGGCATCAGTATTTTCAGAGCTCTCCAGGTGATTTCAATGTTCAACCAAGATCGAGAACTTCAGATCCAGGTGACTTTATGTCCATGTTTGCTCAAGACATTCATAGTTTATATCAGTTGTCCCAGAAGAATAATAGTATTCACTCCTTAAAGTGTGCCAACTTGGACAATAAATTATGTAGGTATCCACTCTACAACTCATTCCATCCTCTTACCAATTCTTACAATTAGGACCAGTTACTGTAACCTGATATGCTTATGAAGATCTGAGACCCAGAAAGATGAAGGTGTTGGCTTAAAGTTGAGTAACTTGTAGATGGCAGAGCCAGGAGTCGAACTCAGGTCCCATCTCACTCTACAGCTGGGGCTGCTGGCATGTATTATACATGTCATTCTCTCTAGTAATAACAATAGCAATGTAATAATAATAGTAATGACAATTAGCACTGATGGTGCTTACCATGTGCATGGCTTCATTTATATCAAGGATGCTGGTTCTCAACTATGGTTGAATGTCAGAATCACAAAACTATATTATTCCTCTAGTGGGTGAGTTGCTAGAATATTATGTAGCTGAGTTTTTATGAACAGTTGGTCTGTGATAAGGAAAATTTTTCCTTTAAAACAAAAACATTTTCATTTTCAGGATCTTAAATTGTCATTAAGATCAGCAGATGTGTACCTTTTCCTTTTTGGAATATTCTTTTTTCTTTTCCTTTTTAAAAAATTTTTATTTTATTTTTTTCATGTAAAAGCAACTCACTAATTTTTCAGTCAGGGTAAGTTAGGTTGTGCTGTGGTAACAAACAATTCCCAAATCTCATTGGACTTAAAAGCTATGTGTCCACCTCGGGCAGTAAATGGGTCTCTGTTTTTCATGAGCTGTAGCATGTTATTTAAATGCTACAGCTCAGAAGTGACACACGTCACATTCACAATTTGTTGGTCAAAACTAACCATGTGACTCTACCCAAAAGGAAGGGGACCAGGAAGTGAAATCTTACTATGTGTCTACAAGCCGAAGCATTAAAAACACATAATCAACACAGCAGAAATGACATCTACCTACATGTTCACTGAAAAAAAAAAACTGGAAAATGCACAAAAGTGCAAAGAGACATGAACACCTAATCCCAGCTCTAGAGACAATCACTGTTATATTGGTAATGTTTTGCTTTATATCCTTTTAGTTTCCTTTTTTTGGACACACATCATACACCCCCCCCACATACACCCACACATGTCACACATGCCTACATATCAGTATGGAATTGTAATTATGTCATACATATTGGTTTCTTCATTTAGCAACATATTATTATCTTCTAATTTGTCATATCTTGAAGTATTATTCAAAACCATAAGTTGAAAAGTATTCCATTGTAAGACTACACCTAACTATATGTAATTGGATTTTTACTGTTGAATATTCAAGTTCTTTATAATTTGCCTGTAATTTTGCAAGGATGGCCTTAGACATGCTCTGTGTGTCTCTGGTTATTTCAGTAGGCTGAAGTTTTAGGAGAGGAACTGGTGATCTGATTCGTATAAATATCATGAATAAATTCATTAAATTGTAGGGTTATACCAATTCATTCTCCCGCCGGTAGTTCCTGAGGGTGCCCCATGCTTGGCCCCTCCCCAGTGCTGGTCATTATCATCTTTTTAAATCTTTGCCAATTGTAAGAAGAAAAAAATGTATTTTCTTTAGATTTCTTTATTTATGATGGTGGGGTGAACTTTTTCATATACTTTTTAGCTTCTTAAGGTTTGTTTTCATGATTTGATTGTTCATGTACTTTTTTTGACTTTTCTGTTTGGTGTCTACCCTTTGCATTGATTTATAAGTGTTCATTATAGCTTTACTATTATAAGTTAAACTTTTGTTACCATAACTTCAAATATATTCCATCAATTTTCGAAGTTGTCTTTTTTCACCCTTAAATGGTGTTTTTATTTTTCTGTTGTGTGTTTTTTTTGTTGTTGTTGTGGATACTGGATTTTGATTTCTTCATTGAGTTATATCCATTAAATTTCTTGTATTATGAAACTGCCACTGACATTATGCTTTCCCCCTCACAGATAGAAACTGTTCAAATTTGGATTATTCATATGAACTGTCTAATTCAATTGTAACTTAGCTATTTGATCTTGGGGAAACCCCTTAACCTTTCTATACTTCAATTTTCTGTCTTTGACATGGGAATAATGATTATATCGCTTCATATAGTGAGTGAGATGATTATTTGAGTTAATTCACATAAAATTTCTAGTACACACTAAGCCTGTACCAGTGTTAGTTTCTTCATTGACTATTATTTATTTTTCCTAATAGTATAATCTGATAGTGGTCAAGTGTCCCTCAACATTTATTGAACCAATTGACTTTTTAATTTGTTTATTGATTTGTCTATTTTTTCTATTGGTTTCACCATTTATATTATGGTAGCTTTATATTCCTTTTTAATATCTGATGGCTCAAGCCCTCACATGCCTTGCCTCTACCTTCAGATCCCTTGGTTATGCTCATTCTTTCATTGATGGTTTTTTTATGGCAGAATTTTTTGGGTCATGTCTTTTAAGAAACCTGATTAAAGAATTGAAGAGCATGAGGGAGTGGATGGGTCATGGCTCCCGGATGGCAACACTAAGAGCTGTGAAGAACATAGGTATTTTAGGGAAAGTCCAACACACTTCAGAGGATGAAAACCCCAGAAAACCTCAAGGATGGCTCTGGCCTTTTCTTGAGAATGGGAGACACGGGGCAGGTGAGAAATTCATCTGATGCCATGCAACCTGGGTTCTTGAAAGGTGACAAACCCTTGTATGATTCCCTTTCTACCATGGGAGTTTAAGCCCTCTAGTTGCATATGAAAACTATCTCCTAAGGAATATTAAATGCACTGGAGTGTGTGACAATCCCATTTTCTAGAAAGGAACTGTGCTTAAATGAGAGGAGCCTGATACGGGAAAAACTTTAGAGGCTAGTTCAGGATGGTGGGATTCAGTCTCTATGTACACAATTGGATAACTTTCACTACTTTCTGCAACTGTCTGCACTTAGGTGAGTTGCTGATGAAAACCATGGTTTTGTCAGAAAGACCTGGTTTAGATCCTGGTTCTACTTTTTCCTTGCTGTGTGACTCTGTCCAAGTGACTTAACTACTCTGAGCCTTCAATTTCCTCATCTCTATACTAAGTATAATGATACCACTTTTTTCATTGTGTTTTGAGAAGCTTGAATGAAATATTATACCTATACCTGGCTATTATTGTTGTTGCTGTAATTATTTCCATGATTATTATTCTCAATATAAATGGCTGTGTTTATTATTATTTTATTTTATTTCTCAGAGGTCTTTCCTCATGGTAGATCACTGGAAGGGCTATTTGGAACCTCCACATTTGTCTTACAGTTTCTTATGCCACCCGAGGTCTCAGACCAGCAGGCACTGGAACCATTGGCCAATTAAAACTTATTCTAGGCTAAAGTCTTCTTCATGGGGCTGCATTTCTTTTGAGAGCTCTTTTGGCTTAGTGGCTATAGTAGGTTGAATAGTGGTCTCCAAAAGATATGCTCATGTCCTAAACCCCAGAACATGTGAATGTGATCTTATTTGGAGAAAGTGTCTTTATAGATATAAATTAAGAATCTCCAGAGGAGATCATCTTGGGATACCTGGGTGGGCCCTAAGTCCAATGACAGGTGTCCTTATAAGAGTGAGTCGGAAGGAGAGGAGACACACAGAAGAGAGAGTGCTCAGAGAAACAGAGGAAAAGACCATGTGAAGATGGAGCTGGAGATGGGAGGGATACTTCCACAAGACAAGGGATACCAGGAGTCACCAGAAACTGGAAGAGGAAAGGAAGAATCCTCTCTAGAGCCTTCAGAGGGGGCGTGGCCCTGCTGACACCTTGACTTTGAACTTCTGGCCTCCAGAACTAAGAGAACAAATTCCAGTTGTTGTAAGCCACCTAGTCCAAGTCTTGTTGTTGTTGTTGCTGCTACGGCAACCCTGAGAAATAAATACAGTGACTTTACCAGGAGCATCATTGCAAGGGCAATTCTGGGGGAAAAAGCCCTGGATGAAAGGCTAGGAGACCTGGGTTCCAGACCTGCTGTTAACTTATGGGTAATCTCAAGTAACTCAATTTTCCTCAAGACTTCAGTGACTCCATCTGTGAAAGGAAGAGTTGGTTAGTTCATGGGGGGTAAACTCTTCCAGGCCAGACAACGTATGCAAGTGAGTGAAGTGGCCTGGGGAGGTAGCATCCCAGGGGGACATGGCACCTGGGGAACTGGAGGCCTGGCCCCTCTAAAGGGGACAACCCCCACTCGACTCCTGCAAATTGTTGCTGGACAGGAATTCCAGCCCAACCTTTCCGAAGCTTCTTGTTTTTCAAGAGAAGAGATGAATCAAGATTTTTTCATGTAAACTCAGATTTTTGAATGTCTGCAACCAATTTAAATTTCTTATAAGCGTGACATGGGCCAAACAAAGCAATCCTGCAGGCTGAAAGTGACCTCTAATCTAACTGAGCTTTGAGGTCTCTCTCTAGCTCCCTGTGATTTTCTGACTCGTGGGACAGCCCTCAGGTTCCAGAGCCCTTGGCAAGCAATGATAGCTTGGGAAGGAGGGGAGGGGTATGACAGCGGGAACTGGTTTACCCACTAGAACTGGGCAGGCCCTACTAGCAGAAGAAAACCCAAGTAGCTTGGTCCACAAGTGCCCAATTTTGCTCATGTTTCCTTCCTCGCAAGTCACAGGGGTTCAGGTAGCACGATTGATTTTTTATGTGCAAAGCTTAAGCTCACCAGTCAGCCCAGGCTCCATGGTGCCCCATAAATCATAGGCTGTTTTTATTATTAATAATAAAATCCAGCTGATGCCAGAAGTGCTAAGGAAATGTGGCATGGAAGAAGGCAAGGTCCGAAAGCAGAAGACTTATCTTGAACCCATGAGCACATGGTTTGAGAATTCAAAATTTTCCAGTGGAATGTGGGTTTATGTTCGTTTTCACCTAGCACGGGTTTGTGGAACACCTACCATGTGTGGGTGATGTGGATACAATGGTGCCTATGGCAGATGCCTTCTTGATATCATGGAATCGAGTCTATGAGAAAAGGAGGGTGGATAATTAGGTAAACAATTGCTCAGAGTATGACAAAGATACTAATAGAATAGGGTTGATGGGAAACCCATGGGAAGGGGCAGAAAATTATCCCTGGTGGGACTGACATTAAAGCGCTCAAAAGGACACATGAAAAGCCAGTCGTGCAAAGAACTGAACTGAGAACATGAGAGCAAGGCCCATAGCCCACCCGGAGATGCGAGTCCAGGACAGGGGCTCTTGTGCTGTAGAACAGTGATGTGATTAACTTCTCTGGGTGTCAATATTCCCATCTGAAAAATGAGAGGCCTGGATGGAACAGTCTCTTGGGCCCTTCACGCTCTGTGTGCTCATGAATCTTGGGTGACAAACTGAAATTGAGATGGATTGGGACATTCCACAGAACCCGTTTGGCCTTTGTCAGTATGAATAATGATTTAAACAGCAGCTCTGGAAGCTGTTGAGGGGTGGAACAAGACATTTCCAACTGCCGGTTTCATCGCTGTTAATGTGGATGGCACTGACAGAGGTGCCCCAAAATATGCCTGGAGATTTGGCATCAGGGTGATGATGTCCTCTCTCTAATTGTGACAGTCATGAGATGGTTCCAGTCTGCCAGTGACATGCATTCTTATGTGATCAACATATTTTTTAAGCATCTACTTAGTCCTAAGCATTGTGCTATGCTTTGGGAACGACAATGGTGCATGAAACAGGAAGATTCCAGGTTGACAGAACTCGGAGAAGCAACTAAATGAGCCAGAAAATGTTGACAAGGGATGAGATGAAGAAACTAAAGAAGGGGTGAGGGGTAAGGAGGAGGAGGAGGAGGAGGGAGAAAGAGAAAAGAACAGAGAGATGGTACCTGAGGTTGCTCCACCGTGGATGATCTCCTTGAAAAGCTGACACCTAAGCAGAGATCTGAATTTGCTAAGGTGTCAGGTGAGCTTGGAGAAAAGCATTCCAGATACAGGGAACAGCCTGTGCAGAGGCTCTGAGAGAGCAATAAACTTGGCATGTTCAAGGAATAAAGGCAGTGGGTGGTGGGGGTTGAAGCTTAGTGAACAAGGGAGAGAAGGAGAGAAGCTGGGTTGGAAAAAAAGTCAGAGAGAGGTCAGGGCCAGAAAATGGAAGCCTTTTTCTTTCTAAGTACAGTGGGAGCCTCTTGGAGGGTGTTAAGCAAGGGGGATGATAGAATCTGATTTTTGTTTTGCAAAGACCACCTTGACTGCTGTGTAGAAAATGCATTGCAGAAAGGCAAGAATGGAAGCAGAAAGACCAGGCAGGCACCTACTGTGGTTGTCCAGGTGGGGGACAAGGGTGGCTTGGTAGCAGTGCAGATGAAACAGGTGGTCATTTTCAGGATATATTTTGGAGATAAAACCAATATAACCTGCTGATGGATGGGCTGCAGGTAACCGGGGCACCTGGAGGAATCAAAAGAGAGGAATTTTAAAAATGCCCCTGTGTTTTTGGCATGCTTGAGCCTGTGGATTTTCAGATTTGATATTTAATCCTCACAACCACCCATTTGATGGCTGGGGAGATTGAGGCATCTCCAAGGGGCAGAACTGGAGCTGAAATCCAGGTCTGTATGCCACTGGAAGCCATGTAGCAGCTACTGCTTGATTCTGTTTTTCTCCTTGTTTGCATGGCTCCATTCCCTCCCAGGGACTGGCTTGCCACCCAGGATCCAGTCCTTTCCCCCTTGCTTTGGGTGAGAGACCCGGTTGGTGTAGCTCAGTCGGGTAACCCCTGAAATGTCAGATCCCGTCAACCCTCCTGAGGCAGAGATCAGCGGGGCAGAAAGTGCCTCTGGAACCCGCTCTGGGAAGTGTGTCTCACCAACCCTTTGAATGCTACCCGGGATCTCTGTGCCCCCCTGCTCCTCCGATGGCTTCTAGCTTTCCACTGGTGACAGCTTCGGTGATCTCCTGTGACAGGGGGAATATGCAGCCACAGGGATGCAGCTCCATGCCCGGGAAATGTCACCTCCAATTGATGTCACAGAGGAGAGAGAAGCAATTAAGGCGCCAGCCCATTCTTGAAGTTCTGGCTCCAGGCACACTGCAGGGGGCATGGTGGAGAGGGGGACGAGGAAGAAGAAACAAGGAAGGGATGGCAGCAGGGAAAGGGTTGAACGCAGGGCAAGATAGGGAAAAGTGCACATTTTCTTGCACAGAATAAATGCACAGTAAGTATTTTTTGAATGAATAAATGAAGACTGTAGTGGATACTGTGGTGTGTCACCCAAAGCCCCCCTTCAGAACCACAGGACTCACTCCCCAACTCCAGAGAGTATTAAATGTTTATGCTCACAGCTGAGTCCCTCTGCAGGTGCTGCCCTTGACTGAAGGAAGCTGCTTGCCCACTCTCCAGGGGAAACTTACATCCAGTGACTTTTGGTATATAAAGACCCAATCTATTGACCTTGATTCAGCACAGCTGTGATGGGCCACCCCAGCTCCTGAGCTCCCTACAGGATTGACTGACACTTTTGTTACAAATGCATCTCAGCCCAAGTTCTCCCTGTGCCTAATCCTGCTTTCCTCACTCCTTTGTAGGTGTGATTCCTACAAACACTCACCAGTGAACCCCCTGCATGCAAATATCTCCTTCAGAAAGCCTGACCTAAGACAGACACCTGACACGGGCAAAAATTATTAGTGTATGACATTGTATGATGTTCACTCTCTTCTCTTTCCAAAGTCCACAAGGGAAAATTTTTGGCTAGATTAAGCCCTGGTCTCTCCTTTGTTTTGGAGAATCTGGATAATGGGTAAAATAAAGGAAAAAATTAAAGAAGTCACAGAGACTTTCTACATAACAGAAATCACCAAGTTTAGGCAAGAGGAACATGACAGAACATCTGTGAAGGTGGGGTTTCAGAGACTGATATTTTAAAAGGGGAGAGGGTTTTTTTTTTCCCCCCAGGTGTGGCTAACATCTGAATGGAGGATACTGAGAGAGAAAGGAACAGGGATAGACTTTTAAAGATGTTTCCTGTGCAATCAAAACATACCAGCTCCTCCTTCTCCCTTGGGATTTTCTTGAGAAAGCAAGAAAAGATTTGGAATACTTTTGTTTTCTGACTTTAGTAACTAGGACACGTGGGATTAGAGTTTGTTTGGGTTACAAGTATGATGAAGTGAAAATGTTGATAAGATGACAGCAAAGCAGGAGAGGATAAACACAAATTAGCAGGAGAAATAAAAAGAGGAGAGAGAAGGATAACATCCCTATAGTTTTGGGAAGAGGCAAATGGAAGCAAAGGAAAAGAAGATGAAGTGGGGTGAGAAAGGGATGTTCCTCACAGTATTGGACACATTGTCCAAATCACTAACACATCCAATATCCTTTTATCATTGTACTGTTCTGCTTTCTACTCCCTGTGGGTTGAGTAGCCACAGGCTGGTCTTTGCACAGGGATGACTGGCACCAATAGGTTAAAGGGTGGTATATTAATTAGATAAGATCTATCAACTATATCAAGGGCAAAATAACAGAAACCTGAGAAAGCCATGAAGTTTATTTCTCCTTTTTTGTCACAGACTGAGCATCCATAGTCCATTTGGATGTCTTTCCCACAGTGATGGAGTCCTAAGCTCCTTCTACCTCATTTGTCTGCATTAGCCCTTGGTGTCCCTCTTGTGATCTAAGATGACTGATCCACTTCCCGTCATTTACTATTTTATGCAATGGCATGGGAGAAAGGAGATGAAGGTAAGTGCTTCCCTTTTAGGATATGATCCATCACTTCTTTTGACCTTTCACTGACCAGAACCCAGTCATACAACCATGACTTGGATCCAAAGGAAGGTGATAAAATGCAGTTTTTAATCTGCATTTAATCTTAGGTGGTATGCACCAAGTTAAAATTTATGGCTTCTGTTATGAAAGAAAGAAGGGCAGATAGGATCTGAAGGATAACTGGTAATTTCTGCCGCAGATGGACATCTGATCACTGGTGATCCAAACATAGGTTGATTAGGGACTGATGGAGTGACTGACAGTGAAAGTGGCCCATTGCAGACTAAATTTAAATGGGTACTGGCACATTTTGAGGGAGAAAGAGGCAGAGAGAGTGATCAGTTCTTGAACTTTGAAATCTCTTTCAGTTCTCACTTTTGACTCTAAGTATTAATACTTTTGACTAGGAGTAACAGAAAACTCCCACTCAAACCTACGCAATGATTAAAGCTGTGAAGTCATGTCATAGGAGTCCAGAGGTATTTTGGACTCCAGGCATGGACTGGTGAGCAGCTCAGTGATGTCTCCAATGACACAGTAACTCAGGGTCATTCTTTACTCCATCATCTGCATTTCTGGCTTCATTCTCTGGCTAGCTGGTTCTACACATGGTCTCAACATGGAAACCAAATAGCTGTAATGCAATGGGTTTCCTTGGTTAACCCTGGAAGTACAGGTTGAGAGAGAAGAAACTTTCTACACTCGCAGACAAAAAAGGTTCTTCTCACCAGTTAGACTGGACCAGTTTAAATAATATGTTCTAGCCAGGCTCGGTGGCTCAGCCTGTAATCCCGTGTCTTTGGGAGGCTGAGGTGAGTGGATTGCCTGAGCCCACGGGTTCGAGACCCGCCTGGGCAGCAAGACCTCATCTCTACAATAAATCAAAAAATCAGCCGGGCGTGGTAGCACATGCCTGTAATTCCGGCCACTTGGAAGGCTGAGGCGGAAGGATCGCCGGAACCCAGCAGGTTGAGGCTGTTGAGCGGCCACTGCACTCCAGTCTGGGTGACAGAGTGAGACTCCAACTCAAAATAATAATAATAATAATAATAATATGTTCTACCTGGACTAATGAAAGATGCTTATTTACTTAGACTAAGCAGCTCTCACCTCTGGAGATGGGAATGAAGTGGACTCTTGAATAAAATCAGGGTTCTGTTAGGTTTCTGTTGGTAAACCTAAAGTTTCCATTCACTTTACAATACAGTCTCTTTGCCTAAGGTGACTTGAGAATGCTTCATGCTTGTGATCCAGAGTGATTAATTCATGCAGCAATAAAAGACTCAAAGGCTTGATGTTCCTAAAGTACTAAAGGAGGAAGAAAAGAAAAAGAATGAAAAGAAAGATGTGGCCATACATGATAGTGGGCTCTGAAATTTTGAGGGTAGAAGCCATTGCCAGTGAGCTCCAAGACCGTTCTGGACAATTCTGTGATGGAGAGAAGACATGGCCTTGAATCATGGAAAGTTACTTCCAAGGAAATTCAGGGTCATCCAAGAACACCGTAAGCAACTTTCAAGAAGGGAGTAGACTGAAAACTCCTATTTAGCATGGCCACAGGGGCCATGATAGGGGCAATGACTTGCCAAATTGGAAATGAACATCCAGTTGATGGCTACATCTGGGATGGCAAATAGGCATTATTCCAAGGGCCATCTTGATTGGTAATAGCCCTTGAGCTATTACCAATCAGGATAGTTGACTAGTTGATATCTCTGTGCTACATAGGCTTATCCCAGAGCTTTCTCTCTTAGCTTCATCCTCTGCTTATGAAGAGCTAGTCTGTAGCAGCTTGTAGATCATTTCTCTTTCGGTTAGTCTTTCTGGAGATGGGCTGAGTATGTTCCTTGTCCTGTTCTTCTAAGATGAAGCAGGTAAGAGGGATAAGGAATAGTCTCTGGAGTTGGGGTAGACCTGGCTTTGAACCCCAGATTCCTCATTCAACCAACTGGGTGACTCGAAGAAGTGATTTCTGTTCTTTGAACCTCAGTTTACCTATGTGTGAAATGAAGATAATAATGTCTACTTTCCGGATGATCCAAGAGTCAGATTTCATAGACGTGCCATTTCTAGGATGTTCTCACTCTGAATTTTAGAGAAAATCTTGAAAAGTTTCTCTGGCTCTGAGTCCTCTGGTCCCCAAGATCACAGACTATCTTTTGTTTTTAGGCTTTCATGCATTGTGTCCTTTTCTTGTTCATCATTGTTATGTAAGGCTATGTTGGAGAATAACATTGTCCTCATTTTGGTATTCAGAGGCAAGTACAAAGGCTCAGGAATGCTTCTTGACCTTTCTGAGTTAAATTTTACTCTTCACTTTGGGTCTCTTTCATCTAGGTACTTGGGACTTACACCATCTTCTTCGAAAATGGCACAGGTCTAGACATGGATGAATTCATGGCACTTCAAGGACAGGTCTAGGCATTGACACCTATGAATTTATAATTTCTTTTTGATCAAGCCAGATATAGCAAGAAGTAAAGAAACTGGAAAGAGCAAGAGGGTCATTTGAGATTGGCATCCTTTTCAGGTTTTATACCCCCATCTGGATTCTCCTACTGAGAAGCAGGCTGGACACTTCGACCTGGAAACCCATGCCAGACAGCTAACTAAGTCCTAGAAGTCAGCTCCTGATGGTATTTGGCAACCTTGGGCCTCTCTGGGCCAAGGGTTTAGTGCCAAGAGTAATTGTGATTTACACCCCTAACCCTTTTGGGTGCAAAATGGTTTTGATTAGATGCATACCATGTTTATTAAGCCTTGCACAAGGCAGGCTGGGGGCTTGGCTGTTCTGCTATAAAAGAGAGGGAGATTTACACGACTCCCTGCAGGATTCATTTAATCTCTTGGGGATTTACTGACCTTCAATTAGAACTGTTAAGTACTGTTTACACGGTCCCTAATTCATACAAGACCAATGTAAGGTTGAATTTTGCTTTCATTAACGACCTATGAATCAAGAAAATAAAAAATAATAAAAAGTCTTTGCCAAAAAAGATGTGTTTGGGGTAAAAAAAAGAAAAAAAGAAAAGAATAGAAAAAAGGACATTAAAAATAAAAAGCCATTAGGAGTTGAAAGCCTTACTTTGTCACCATTTAGGAGTACCCTGATAGTAAAGAGTTGATGCATTTTTAGGATGGGTTGAAAACAAAAACATCCACCCCATTTGAGAGTGTTTACACAAGGATTAACTTTACAAGTTTGAAACTCATTCTCACAGAGAACTGGGAAAAGAGAGTCCCTTGAATTCTTCTCTGCTGTTGAAAATCAGGTTCCTTTAAATTCACTAGAGGGACAAATGCTTTGTATTCCTTATGGGGCTGGTTGTGCACACAGAAAATTGCCTCTAGCTATGCCTTCAAACTGAGGTACATAGACTTCCGGTGGGTGTATAGAGAGTACCAGGGATACATAAAACCATGAACTGTCATCCAGGTGTATTATTCAAGGATTTGGGGGAAAACATGCATTTTTAAAAATGCTGAAAAAAAATACAACGGTATTGGGTCAGAAGTCCCAAACTCAGGTGTTCACAGTGGATGACCAAGTGCTTGTGCTCACTGGTCTGGGCTGGGGATTATAGGAAAGTGAGGATCTCATGCTCTGTCTTAAAAGTCATCCTTTGAGGAACTACAGGCTCAGTGCGTACCATTGGATGAACTATTAGAAAGTGATCCCTTTTACTCTTTTGTACTTGGGGTCTGCTCATGAAAACTGCCCTATGCAAATCAGTATTAAACTGACAAAAGTCATTTTAAACCCTTTGACATAATATGGACATTGCTTCCAATTTCTGCCTTGGAAACAGAACGCTGAAGCTATGACAGCTTAGAGTTGTGTCAAACAAATTCAACCACAGGATAGTATGATAATAACTACAGTCATGGCCAACAATGATTAGTGTCACCAGATGTGCTAAGTGCTTTGTCTGCATCATGTCATCGAATGTCCCCAACTATCTTGTATGGTAGTTTTTATTGTCCTTGTATGACAGATGAGGAAATCGAGGCTCAACGAGATAAAGTCATGTGCTCAGGTCATGCAGTCAGGAAGTGGCAAACCAAGCCTCACACTCAATCCCGTAGCCCAGAGCCTCTGCTCTTGGCCATCATGAAACATCATACAGAGGCTGGGGTGGAAATTTAGTGCTTCCTTTCATCATACAACTTGGTCTCAATTTAGAGTGGAAGCTGGGGATTGGTTTTTGTGCCTTCACACACAAATTTCTACCTATGGGTATCTCCCCCTGTGGGATGAATTATTTCTGAAAGATGAGAAGTTTCAGATGGGACCACAAGTGAAAAGGAGCCCAGTTGGCCAAGCGCAGGGGCTCAAGTCTGTAATCCCAGCACTTTGGGAGGCTGAGGCGAGAGGATTGCCTGAGGCCAGGGGCTCGAGACCAGCCTGGGCAACTTGGAGAGACCTCATCTCTACAATAAGTAAAAAAAAAAAAATTAGCTGGGCGTGGTAGCTCATGCCTATAGTTCCAGGTACTTGGAAGACTGAGGTAGAAGGATTGCCAGAGCCCAGCAGGTTGAGGCTGAGGTGGCTATGAGTGTGCCACTGCACTCCAGCCTGGGTGACAGAGTGAGACTTCAACTCAAGAAAAGAAAAGAAAAGAAAAAGACCCCAGTGAATTTTAACAGCATATCCTGCATCCTGAGGCCCAGTGGTGAGACTGACATGGGTGTCGTTTTCTAACCTTCCAAGGAAGAGAAGAACACTGGTTGGAATGTTGAGATTGATCAATTTTCACTTTGGTGACCTGGTGATGGGCTTAGCTTTGTGTGTGTGTGTATGGCGGGGGGGGGGGGGGGGGGGGGGGGGATGGTGGATGGGTAAAAACCACTTAACGTGAAATGTATCCTCTTAACAAATTTTAAAGTGCACAGTATAGCATTGTTAATGAGTGTGCATTGTTGGATAGCAAATATCTAAACTTCTTCATCTTGCATCACTGAAACCCTTTGAACAAAAACTCCCCATTTTCCCCTTGCCTCAGTCCCTGGCATCCACAATTCTACTGTCTGAGTCCATGAGTTGGACTATTTTGGATACCTCATATTAGAGGAATCATGAAATATTTGTCCTTTTGTGCCTGGCTTATTTCACTTAACATAATATCCTCCACGTTCACCCGTATTGTAGCATATGGTAGGATTTTCATTTATTTTTAGGATGAATAATATTTCATTGTATAGATGTACCATACTTTCTTTATCCATTCATCCATTAATGGACATTTGGGTAATTTCCACCTCTTGGCTATTGTGAATAATGCTGCAATGAACATGGGTGTGCAAATATCTCTTTGAGATCCTATTTTCAATCTTTTTGGATAAATATTTAGAAGTGGAATTGTTGACTCATATGGTAGTTCCAGTTTTCTTTTTTTTGAGCAATTTTCATATTGTTTTCCATGATCACTGTACCACTGTACATTCCCACCAACAGTGCACAAGGGTTCCAAGTTTTCCACATCCTCGCCAACTCTGGTTATTTTTATTTTTGGATGATGGCCATCTTAACAGGAGTGAGGTACTATCTCCTTCTGGTTTTCGTTTGCAGTTCTTAGGCGATTAGTGATGCAAACATCTTTTTATATACCTGTTTGTCATTTATATATCTTCTTTGGCAAAATGTGTATTCAGGTCCTTTGTCCATTTTTTAATTGGGTTATTGTTTGATTAATCAATATTGAGTTGTAGGAGTTCCTTATATATTTTGGATATAAACCCCTCATCAAATATAAGTTTGGAAAATCTTTTCTCCCATTTTATGGCTTGACTTTTCACTCTGTTGATTATTTCCTTTGCTATACAGAAGCTTTTTAGTTTGATGTAATCCTATGTGTCTATTTTTTAATTTTGTTGCTTGTGCTTCTGGTGCCATATTCAATAAATTACCACCAAATGAGCTCAGCTTTTGACCAGATACATGCTGGCGTCTTTGATGGGGAAACTCTCACGCTCTGCCCTTAGTGGCTTCAGGTCTCGATCTCAGGCTGTGTTTTTCCAGAGCTAACTAGGATTTCAGGTCAGGTAGATTAGTGGGGAAGTGATTCTAGGAAGTATTAACAGGGACATAAGAAAGTGAAAAAGTGCATTAAGAAGCAAGTTACCATTCTGAGCAATTGGGACTTTATCCTTCTGATATAGAATTGCTGATAAAATAAAAGACAGTTAAATCAGAATTTAAATAAACAAAAGATAATTTTTTAGTGTGTGTCCCACAGAGTGCATGAGACATACCTATACTAAAAACGTATTCATTGTTTAGCTGAAATTGAACTCTAATTAGTTTGCTGTATTTTTTGTATATTTTTTGTATATTTTTGCTTAATCTGGCAACCCTACACTAGGGACTTCTGGGAGATGGTATAGAAGACACTTTAGAGTCATCCTATCTCTAGGTTGAGAGACGGGAAAACAGGGTCACTTATCTGTTTTACCTTCATCACTGGTTGTGGGCTACTTCTGGATTCATTGCCTCATGAAATCATTGTGAACTGCTCAAGGAGGTAAAGGAGAAAGGCTTGCCCAATCTTATTGACCAGAGAATCTCTTCCTCTGCCCTTGTCTGATGACAATACAGTGCATGGCAACAGGAAGCAGAGTTTCTCCTCCCTTCCTTCCTTTCTCTCATCCTGTTGTTCACATATGAATGTGTTTTGCATGTCTTCTCAGTTCTGGATGCTTAGGTTTGTCCATTTTATCTACATCCAAGGTGTCAGCCTATTTCAGGCAACAGAGTGTTTTTAATGCCCTGCTGTTTTCAATTCCCAGGAGAAGGAGAGGTTTTTCTTGGGTAGGAAACTTTCCACGTTGTCTACATTCGACACCACCAGCAAATTTTTTGTATTATTTAAAGTCTTTCTATAATGTACATATTTTAACTTAAGTGCAAATGAATGATCCTTTTATTAGCATGGTATAGCAGTTTTGGGCATGAACTTTTGACTCAGGCAAAATAATAGTGAGTTTAGCTCATTTCTAGATAATTCCAGGTGGGATTTGCAAGGTCTATCTTCAATGCACGAACTTCTCTCCTTTTCATAGTGATCAACATCCAAAGTGACAGGAATTTGAGTGCAAGAAGTTTTGGGGAAAGTGATTCCACCAGGAAGTATTGGTAGAGAAGTGAGAAAATGAGAGAGAAAGAGCAAAGAGCCAGTACAGTGCATGTTAGTGGACAAGTATGGCCACCTGGGGCTCAGTGGTGACCAAGGTTTCGCCAAGAATAGCACTTGTCATGGTGGCAAGGGGAAGAGCACGTGTGCCAGGGTCACACGCTGGCAATTAAATGTGCCAGTAAGGCAGTGACAGGTGAAATTTTCTCCCATAATCTATTGACCAGAATTAGTCATGTGGTCCAACCCAAATGCAAGGGACTAGGGACAGTACAACTGCCTTAAGTTTAGAAGGAGAATCAGGCATGTGGTTGAGCAGTATTTGCATCTGTCACAGGCTGTTGTAGGGATTCAATGAGATAATATTTATGAAGCATATAGTATAGTACCTGGCACATAATGAATGCACAAGCAACACTAGCTGCTCTTTTAATTATGATGATGTGTGCCCCTCTAGATTATGAATAATGTAAGGGGAAGAAGCTTCTCTTACTTCTAATAATACTCATATTTATTATTGAATACTTTTCCTGTGCTAGGCACTTGGTCAAACAGCATCCTCACAACAACTCCATGTGGTGGGTAGGAATTATTATTTGCTATCCTATTTTACAGCTGGGGAAACTGAGTCTTAGTGAGGTTAAGTATGCTTCTCTGGCTCATATAGCAAGTGAGTGGCAGAGCAATAATTTAAATCCATGCCAAAGCCCATACATCTGGCATCCCATCACACTATGGCACCTCCGATCTGTACTGCCAGCACTCAGCATTGAGTTTTAGAGGAAGGACTCTGTGGATATTTGCAGAACTGGCTGGAATAACTTTTTGTCTGGCCTTGTAAGTGCATCACAGACCATCCAGCTACTCCTTCCTCTAGCATACCTTCTCCCCAAAGATGGCAATGTGCCTAATCTTTCCACAGTGTTGACCAAAACAGCCTTCCTCTTGCCACTTAATTACAGTATGTAATTTTAAGATTTGGCATTCCTCATCACCCCACTGCCCCTTGGATCCTCTTCTTTTCCTGGTTAAACCCAGAGATTTCTCTGATGCCCTAGTTATAACGCCAGGACATATTTATAGGTACTATGACTCTTCCTGATGTAAAAAGTGGGCAGTATGTTCCGGAAATGTCCCAGGCTATTAGAACATTAAAGTTTTAAGGTCTACTAGGTGTTAGGTCTACTAACACCTAAACTTGCCACTCTCCTAGAGTTCTGGTCTTTTGCCTATCTGAACCGTCTTTTTAAAAATTGAAATTTCATTTTGGGTGCTCTCTGGGGATATAGCAACCTCTCCTTCCTTTTATTCAATTGAAGGCTGAAAATATCAGTTGACACTTATCTGACTCCTTGTTGATTAACATTATGTTCTTAGTAAAGCCTCCTCTTGCTCTGCAATTTAAAAAAAAATTTTTCTTTTTTTATGGGGGCTGGTCATGGTAGACAAATAAAAATAATTCTGAGGTTATCTGAAAACTGACATTCCATACAATAGCAATAAGAACGTTTTCCAAATTTAAAACTCTGATGGAGGAAGTGGGTTACAATAGGAGCAAACTTTGACCCCGACCAGTCATAATGGTTTCCTGGATTCAAAGATATTATGGGCTGGAGCCAAAGGTTTCAGCAGGGAGAGCACAAGATGTGTTAAACTTAGAACACAATGTGCGAGTTCCGGGTGGGGTTGTTGGAGGACCATCTTTTTTTTCCGGTGAAAACGATTCCTTTCCAAATGAGGATATGGATCTTTCTCACTGTCTGGCTAGTGCCTGTATGTTTGTTATGCTGATAATTAGAAGAAGAATTTTGCATTTTTTGCGATCTCCATGAATCTGAAAGTCTTTACTCTAAGGACCATTTCTAGGACTGATCCATTTTATTGAGTGACTACTGAGTGTCAGGTCCTGTTCTAGATGCTGGGATGTAGCAATAAGCAAAAAATCAACCAAAAATCTTGGTCCTTGTGAAGATTTATTCTGTAGTTCCTCAACCTTGGCACTACTGATATTGTAGGCCAGAGAATTCTTTGTTCTGAGTGGCTGGCCTGTGCTTTGTCGGATATTTATTAGCATTACTGGTCTCTACTATATAGATGCCAGTAGGGCAAAAAAAAATTACTCTTTTTGCCCCCCAGACATTTAGCAAAATCTGGAGATACTGTTCCATCGGGAGCAAGCATAACAGTTCTGTAGAATAAACTCTTTGGGGCAGGGGGAGGTTTGCAGATAGACCATAAAGTTTGAACTAATCAATAGGTAAATTCTACAGTCTATTGGTGGTCAGTAAGTATACAGAGTTAGTTTAAGGAGGGTTGAGTTTCAGCAATGGAGTGGAGGGTGGGAGTCTGTTGTAATTTAAATATTTAAATGATGCCAATGAGGGCAACCTTATTGAGAAGGTGACATTTAACAAAGACCCGAAAGAGGAAAGCAAGTAAGCCATATGGTCATGGAGAAAGAACATTCCAGAAGGACACAATAGCCTGTGCAAAGGCCCTGAACACACACAGCAGTCTGAGAACCACTGAAGGAATCAGTATGGAGGGAGTAGAGGGAGTTAGAGGGGAGTCCTCAGAGGGGAAGGGGAGCGATAAAGTGTTTAAACTATGTGGCATGTGGGACCTTTGTGGCCATTGTTAAGGCTTAGCTTTTCTCCGACAGGAAAGCAAATCATTGTTTGATATTGAACAGAGGCTTGCTATGACCTGCCTTGCTTTTTTTTTTTGCCTATAAAATCACATTTATTAACTTAGGCTGTGTAATATATTGATTTAATCAAACAAAAAAACTTACAGAAAATTAAGTCAAATCTGTAATACTGAATTATATATACTGGATCGGTCTACCATTCACTTAAAACAAAACAAAGCCAAATGACTCAGATTCCATTTTGCAGGAGAGCACATGAGGCTATGCCTGTCAGGCACTGTGGTCAACCAGGGGCCAGTCCACTGCCCAGAACTCAGTCCCAGGGTTGGCTTCTTTGCTATTAAGGCAATAGTCTTAGGATCCTTGCTATAAGTGTTCAAACAAAATTCCAAAGCTCTTGAATTTTCCTGGGGGTGGCAATGTAATATAGATTTGCACCACATACCAGTCTAGAAAGCTGAAATCATTCAGCTGCAGTCTTTTGAGCATTGGCAACATTTTCCAAAATTTGTCTTTTCCATTCTTCATAATTCTGTGTCACATCTTCGTCTTCCTGTGGTTTATGTGGGATCTCTATTCCCTTCTCTATATCCTTTGCTGGACATTCAACTATTATCTTCTTTTTCTTCCGTGGTAGTGTAGCTAAATCTCTAGGTTCTCTGCCAACCTGCTGTCCAATCTTCTCCAATTGTTTACACAGTCAATCAAATATGGCTATTTTTACACCAGATGTAGCTACTACCATTTTGTTTTTATCCATTTTCAGTTTTGGAATCTTGCACGCTGAAAGCAGTGCAGGAGTGGTAAAAAGCTGCCTGGATAAGTCAAGGTCTATCTGCTGTGTCTGGGGAAGACTGGACTCATAGCTCTGTAGTATCTTTGAAGCCACGTTCACTGCTTCTGTACAACTAAACTGTACAGCTAGGTCTCTTATTCCAATATTCAAATTCAGGCCCAGTAAACACTCAGAAGATTTAATATAGCTTTGATACATCTTGTTCAAACCAGAAAGTTTAATTAAATAAACCTGTCCAAGGGGCACTTCATGCAGGAAGCTGAAAGGTCCAGGCACATGACAGCATTGTTAGTTTCTGTGGTGTGTGCAGTCAGGCCAACACACTTCACCTGGGACAGTCACAAGTACTCCTCTGCCTTCCTAGCTTGTAATAGGGCAGTATCCCTCACTTATGTTTTAGCAGGACTACTTTGGCTGCTGCTGCCTTGAGAACAGACTTTAATGGGGGCAAGGACAAAAGCAGGGCCATGGCAAATCAGACTTTGACATCAGGCAACCAAAGGGCCCAGCCAGGTGTCTATAGACTTCTACAGACATCATGCTGTTTCTCCATAGAGACACACATACAGTGGTCAGCTTGGATCTGCCCCAGTGTGGTAGATCGTCAAAGGAAATTGAGTTTGAATTTGCCTTGTTTTCCCGATTACCTTTTGTTTTTAGACTATACCAGGTAATGTCCTGATTTTCATTGTGGAAACAAGGTGTTTATAGTTGGGGGACAAGCTGCCCAGGTAATTGTCATAATTAATTATGCATGAGAGAAATAATAAACCATCAGCTACCCAGCAATTATTATATGCCAGATGTTATGTTAAGTTTTTATTATTCATTATCTCATTTAATTCTCTCATCTCCTCATTTTTCCCACAGTGTAGATGAGGAAACTGAGGGTCAGAGTGTTGCAGTGATTTTTCCAAAGTTGCAGAGTCTCAAACCTCATTGCATGGTGTGGGGAGGGATGCACAGCCAGTTGATATGGAAGGTGGAAACTTCATGATTGCCTGGGGTACCAGCTGTATGTTCAAAATCATCCTCTCCCTTTCCTGGGATTCACCATAGAGGCATTAGACAGAGGTGACAGAGAAGAATGTGCAAATCCCTCTACTTCAACTCTAAACCTTGCTAGCTAGAACCAGAGATGGTGAGCTACAGGTGGAAGACAGTTTAGAATCAATCCCCACCCTTAATGGATGGAACTGTAAATCCACAGATCCAGGTTCACATCCCAGCTCTGTCATCTTGGAGCTCTGTGATTTAAATAGGTTACTTCAACTCTTTGAGTTTCCATGTTTTCATCTCTAAGGTTGGAGTGATCATAGTATAGACATAGCTGGTGCCTCCCCATATCCCTTTGCCCCCTCTCACCTCCAAAGCTACCTCAGCACAGGTAGACAGTTCCCAACAGGCTGACATTCAGTCTCTTTGCCTAAGGACTTTCTCTGACTGTAGATGTGTGTTCAGTCCATGGTGGTGCAGGTTGGAAGCATCAGAGAGCTGAAGCCCCCGGTAGCAACCTCAACCAATGAGGAATGAGATGTAATGAATAAATATCTCTTATTTATCCACCACATTTCCTCACTGGGCCAACTCTGAGTTGTCTTCTCACAGCATTTCAGGGGGTCCAAGGCAAGACTGTGCCCCAATTACCCACCACACTAAGTGCTCATTGAGGCACGCTTTATTTCTGCATTCTGCCTTGTCTTTTATTCCTTCCCCATGCTTCCAGGGATCATCTCTCAAATAAACCACTTACACCCAAGTCCTTATCTCAGGATCTGTTCGGGGAAGGAAAACAGACCAAGACAAGTGACAATCACCTCTTTAAAATTGTTGTGAGGGTTATGAGAAAAGTGAATGTAAAGTACTTAGTATATTGTCAGAAATAGACATGGATACAATAAACCCTGGAAAAAATGGCAGCAGTGGTGACCATGATGATGGCCATGAGGTGGAGGAGAAAGAAGAAGAAAAAGAGGAGGAGGAGGAGGAAGAAGAAGGAGAAAGAAAAAGGAAGAAGAGGAGGATAAGAAATGATGATGATAAGGAGGAAGAGGGTGATGAGGACAGGGATGAAGAGGTTGCCTTTGCTGAAGCAAAGGCCCAGAAGGGAAGAGGCCAGTGGCTCCTTGTGGATAACAAGGCACAGGCTGCCAGGCCAGTTGCTCAGCTAGATCTGTGACGGAGCCATCGCCATCCCCTGCCCACATTTTCTCCTGCCACCCGAGTTTCTGGAGATTCCTTCCTGTGTTCATCACTCTCTAGGAGATCACTTGTCCCCTCGGTTTCTCCCCCATCCTGAGAAGCTGACAGGCAGTGAGTTGGTGACTGCTCACCAAACACCAATTCTCTTACAAGACTTGGTGGGAGGGAACCAGGAATTATAAAATCCGGTCCTCATGTAAGCTATTTCTCCTTTATGTGGAAGGTCAAGTCTCCATCTATCCACAAAGGCTCTTCTTTCTATTTTTTCCCTTGGACTCCACCTAGGATCCTACTACCAGAAGTAGACACACAGCCTGGGGACAAGTCTGAACATGCTCTCAAGACTCATATTCAGCTTCCTGTGGGGGGTGGCTTGTTTCCTGTCTTGTTCATTCACTCCAGGATGCCCCATTCTGTGATCAAAAGACCTGGACGTTTCCAAGTTAATGTACGCCATTGTGAATTTCAACTGCAGAAAACCTGCTGAATTCAACTCTAATGCCTCCCTGGCCACTGGGACAGGGATTGGAGTTAACTCTTTTTTTTTTTTTTTTTGAGTTGGAGTCTCACTCTGTCACCCAGACTGGAGTGCAGTGACCGTTCCCGGCCAGCACAGCTTCGACCTGCTGGGCTCCGGCGATCCTTCCGCCTCAGTCTTCCAAGTAGCCGGAACTACAGGCATGCGCTACCAAGCCCAGCTAATTTTTTGTTTTATTGTAGAGATGAAGTCTTGCCAAGTTTCCCAGGCGGGTCTCGAACCCGCGGGCTCAAGCAATCCACTCACCTCAGCCTCCCAAAGTGCTGGGATTACAGGCCGAGTCACCGAGCCCGGCTAGAGTTAACTCTTTAGAAGGACGAATTAAGAAATGTTAATGTTTAGTTTATGATCTCCAGAAAGTCAGGACTCGGTGGGACCTTGGTGGTTTTCTCTTCCAACCCTCCCTCATTCAACAGAAGGAAAACTAAGGCACCAAGAGATTACCGCTAGAGAGTAATATAGCCCAGAATGCAACTCACTTCTGTAGTCTCTCAACTGCTTTTCTTGCTCCGTTATTACTCACCTTTTATAAGTCAAATCATCAGAATGGACCGGGAACATCTTTTGGTCAAGGACAAATCTTTTTTGTGAGCAGTTGCTTTCTTGTTTGCTCTTTCATATGTCTCGATTTTCACTTATCAGGTTTGAAAAAATCAGAACAACTCTATCCTGTAAAATAATGAAGCTGTAGAGAATTTCTTCTTAACCTCAATGCCACAAAAGCATGAAAAGCTACATGTTGAAATGAATGGTAGACTTTTCATTCTAAATAAAATATATTTCATCTAATTGATTTTATCGAATCTATGCATTCCGAAGCTTTGTTTTTTTCTGAGTAATATGGCCAACCTGCTGAGCTGTGATAGGTAGAAGAAAAGCCAGAGTAAAGAGAGACACTAAAGGAAGTTTGGAGAAAAAAAAAAAAATCAGAGCATAAATATATCCAAACTCTCCACTTTAAAATACTAGAAAGAATCTACAGAGCATTCAAGAAAACCACATTTTTGACACCTATCTGAACCTCAAAATTATTTATTTGTGCTTGTTTATTTATAGCTTACTTTATTTCTCCAGAAAGGAGTTGAAGGAACAATGCCCTTCAGATAACATTATTAACCCACAGCATTTATTGATCATTTATGTCATGCCAAAAATTACATATACATTACCCCTTAACAGGGTTATCAAAGTAACTATGGGAGGCAACTATTCTTTTGTCCATTTGTAGTGGGTCAAATGGTGCCCTGCCGAAAGATATACCCACCTGGAACCTGTGAATGTGTGCTTATTTTTTAAAAGCCCTTGCAGATATAATTAATTGAGTTAGGGATCTTGAGATGAGATCATCCTGGATTATCTAGGTGAGCCCTAAATCCAATGACAGATGTCCTTACAGGAAGACAAGATAGACATGGAGGTGAAGTCCTTGCGAAAATGGAGACAGAGACTGGCGTGATGTGTCTAAAAGCTAAGAAATGCCAAGGATTGCCAGCAGCCACCAGAAACCAGGAGAGAGGCAAGAAACCAATTCTCCCTCAGAGCCTCTAGAAGGAACACCCCCGCTTACACCTTGATTTAGGACTTCTGGTCTCCAGGACTGAGAGAAAATAGATTTCTGTCGTTTTAAGCTACCCAATTTGTGGCAGTTTGTCACAGCAGCCCTAGGAAATGTATATACTACTTTGTAGATTAAGGTACTAGGACCTAGAAAGGCTAAACAACTTATCCAAGTCTTATAACCCAAAGTGCCTTCATGGGGATGGAAATCTACAAATTCACAACTGATCTTAACACTAGGTTGAATTTTTAAAAGCACTGTAAAATGCGTGAAGACATACTTGAAAAGTCATTTCCCTTAGAATGCTGGGATTCAGGTCACTTTTTTTCCTTCAATATTCTTATAAATACTGCTCAAATGTTCTACAGTAATATCGACTATATAATTTGAAGAAAAAATTAGAGTGATTTTTCCGAGGGACAGTGCACAATAGCAGAGTGTTAACTAAAGAAAGCGACACCACTGCCTGTAACTCCAGCACTTTGGGAAGCCAAGATGAGTTGATTGCCTGAGCCCGCGGGTTTGAGACCAGCCCCAGCAACTTGGCGAGACTTTTTCTCTACAATAAATCAAAAAATTACCTGGCCATGGTTGCACTCATCTGTAGTTCTGGTTCCTTGGAAGACTGAGGCAGAAGGATTGCCTGAGCCCAGCGGGTCGACCCTGGGTTGCCGTGAGCATGCCACTGCACTCCAGCCTGGGTGACAGAGCGAGACTCCAACTCAAAAAAAAAAAAAAATTAGACGGCACACAAACCTGCAGGTAGTACAACTACTATAATTGTGTATATCAGTCATTCCTTACAGTGGCCTTGTGAGGTAGGTACTGCTATGTCCCCATTTTACACATGAGGAGCCCAAGTCTCAAAATGAGGAAGTACTACAGCCCTTGCCTTTAAAGTCTCTGTTAAAAGGATAATTCCCTTATTATCACCATCTCCTCAGAACTTTCTTGAGTCTAAATGACAAGCCACACTAGAAGCAAAGATTTTTATTCACTCTGACTCATCAATCTTCAGGTCCCCAACCAATGACTTTTTTATGGAGCAAAAAAAGTCATCCGCTTCTCTCTCCCACCCCCAACCAATTCATTCTTTCTGAGAGGGAAGCTTAAATGTTCCCTAGTATTAAAGACTCTAATCTTGGTATGAAGAGAGAAGATAAAACATGAGATCCTAATTCCACTCTTTTGAAATAACCTAGAGGAAGCCTTGTTCTCTTAAGCTTACAAAGGAATGCGGATTTTGTTCGTTGGCAAGTTTAAACCTAATGTAAGCAATTTAAACCCACAGTCTGGGACTCAGTGGCTTGGAAGTGGCTTCTATCCGGCCCATATTTTAGCCAACAATTCAAGCTGACTTTTTTATTCTTTTGAGACTTGAGTTGTCTTGACTCAGTCACATTGGAAATTGAAGAGTCTAGAATCCCAAGTGCAGAACATTGGACTTGGAAAGTGTCTTTGCCACAGCCACCCATCTTTGAGATCTCAACATATGCCAGAACTTGGCCACACACTCAGTAGGGCATCATATCATGGAGGCCTTTGAACAAACCTAGGAGGTGAGCACTACCACTTGAAATTTCCAGACAAGGAAATTGAGTCTTTGAAGATCTTGGAGCTTGGGAGCTTGGGTATGGTGAAACCTGAGGCTAAACCAGAAATATCTGTTCTCACGCCTTCGAGGAACTGCCTCTCCAGCCCTGAATATTCAGAGCTGTGTTTATGTAGACGAATCAGTATCACACAGATTACATGTTCTTCTTAAATGTCCAGGAGTCTGGGGTTTTGAAGTATCCTTTATGCCCAAAGGCTTTGGCAATGTTATGGGGATGATAGTTCAAGGAAAAGCAGGAAAACGTAGTGAAATTACCAATCAATGTTAAAAATGGATGCTTTCTGGACTCTGCCTGTTTCTCACAATGGTGTAGAAAAAGTGCTTTTCCCTTTGAGCCTCAGTTTCTGCATTAATACGTGAGCATGTTGTTCAGGAATCACCTGGGGAATCTTCAAAGATATAAATTGGAGTCACAGAGGGACAAATACAGCATGATTCCATTTATGTGAGATATCTAAAATCATCAAACTTACAGAAGCAGGTACAGAATGGTGGTTGCTGGGGTGGGGAGAGGGGGATACGGGAGGTGGTTGTTCAATGAGTATAGTTTTAGTTACACAAGGTGACTAAGTTCTAGAGATCGGCCGTATAACAACTAACATACAGTTAACAATATGGCATGCACTCAAAATGTTGTTTTTAGAAAGTGAATCTTATATTAAGTGTTCTTACCACACACACACATACACACACACATACAGAGAGAGCAAAGGAACCCAAGGGAACTTTCAGAGGTGACAGATATGTTTCTTACCTTGATGGATGGCAGTGATGACATCATGAATATATGCATATGTCCAAATCCATCAAATTGCATACACTAAATATGTACAGTTTAAAAAATATTAATTATACTTTGATAAAGCAATAAAGATATAAGTTCTAAGATTTATCTTGGTTAAGCTCAAATATTTTAGGAAAGCCTTATTCATTCACTACTTTTTTTTTTTTGAGTTGGAGTCTCACTCTGTTGCCCAGACTGGAGTGCAGCGGCGGCTCCCGGCCACCGCAGCCTCAACCTGCTGGGTTCCAGCGATCCTTCCGCCTCAGCCTTCCCAGTAGCCGGAACTACAGGCGCGCGCTACCATGCCCGGCTGATTTTTTTTTTTTTAATTGTAGAGATGAGGTCTCGCTGCCCAGGCAGGTCTCGAACCCGCGGGCTCAGGCAATCCACTCACCTCAGCCTCCCAGAGGTGCAGGATTACAGGCTGAGCCACCGAGCCCGGCACATTCACTACTTTTAACAACAAATATGTATTGATATTTACTGGGCACATTAGCTAGGGATGAAATGTTCTATTCATCAGGGTTCCACCAGGAAACAGAATAGTAGGCCCTGATTAGGATCATTTGGGGAGTTTTGTAAAGGGGCTACTACCGGGGTCTGGACAGGATGTAAAGGAAGTGTGAGGAAGGGTTCAGCGCCCAGGAGCCAGCAACACTGGGACTTTTACAACTTCTGGATCTGAAGGAGTGGGGTGAGTGTTATGTGGATCTAGAAGGAGAGGGCTGTGGAGATGCCGTCTTGGAAGAGCCGTGACTTTCATCCTGAGCAGGGTTGCTCTGCCTCGGCACTGCTGACATTGGGTTTGAGTAATTCTTTGCCACGAGGACTGTCCTGTGCACTGTGGGATGTTTAGCAGCATCCCTGACCTCTACCAACTGGATGCCAGGAGCACCCCATCCCCAGTTATAGTGACAAAATGTGTCTCCAGATGTTGCCCAATGTCCCTGGCGGGGGAGGTCACATTTCCCTCGAGTGCAAACCACCGTCAAAGTGCTTTTCCCTTTGAGTCTCAGTTTCTGCATTAATACATGAGCATGTTGTTCAGGAATCACCTGGGGAATCTTCAAAAATATAAATCTGAGTCACAGAAAGACAAATACAGCATGATTCCATTTATGTGAGATATCTAAAATCATCAAATTTACAGAAGCAGATACAGAATGGTGGTAGCTGGGGTGGGGGGAGGAGGATACGGGAAGTGACCCCACAGGAAAGGATATGACATCCCTATGACATCACTCTTCTTTCATTTCAGTCTTTTGCTAAGATTTCTCATGGGTCAAGACTCAGCCAGAAGCCAGAAGACTAGGGATGCACGAATGCTCTCTAACAAGGCACCTGAAGCCAAGAGAAGGCAGAGAGCCGTGGACAGTGAGGGCCACGAGGAGAAAGGAGACACAGCACATATGGTGACCATGTTTGATAGGACCCTGTGCCGAAGAACTCACTGTCGAGTAGTGATTGGGGTGGATAGAGAGTCAGAGAATGGACAGATTCACACACAAGATAATTTTCGAGTGTGATTAGGAGTATGAAAACAAGCAAAAACCCAAAATGATATAGCAGTGAATGACTGAGTGCTCTGGGGAGGTGATAGTTAAGTCCTGAATAACTCAATGAAGTCAGCTTCCTAAGTATTGAGGGAGGGGGATGAGTATTCCAAGCCAAGGGAGCAGCATGCGCAAAGGCTTTAAAATCTACATTTTAAAAGTAGTTTTTACAGTACTTAACTTTGGTATAATTTACATATATAGGAAGATGTGAAAATATTAAGTGTGACAGACGATGAATTTTTATAAATGGATTCACACCTGTAACCATCAGCACAGAGTGTTTCCATCTCCCCAGAAGGATTCCTGAGGTCCCAAATTATGCCTCTCTATCCTACTACTGTGCTGACTTTCATTGCTGTGGATGAGTCTTGCCTTTCTTTGAACTTCATAGAAATGGAATCATGCAACATGTACACTCCTGTGCCTGGTTTCCATCATTTCACATCAGTTCTGTGTGATTTATTCATGCTGTTACACGTATTAGTAGTGCATTTGTATTTTTATTGCTGAATAGTATTCCTTTGTATGGACATATCAGAGTGTTTTTATCCATTCTCCTCTTGATGGATGTTTGGGTTGCTTCCAGTTGGATGCCTGTTTGTTTGTCGTGTGTGTGTGTGTGTGTGTGTGTGTGTGTGTGTGTGTGTGTGTGTGTTTTGGTTGAGTTTCAATCTGTCACCCAGGCTAAGTGGCATGATCATGGCTCAGTGCAGCCTCGAACTCCTGGTCTTAAGCCATCTTCCTGCCTCAACCTCCCAAATAGCTAGGACTACAGATATGTACCACCACACTTGGCTAATTTTTACTCTTGGACTCAAGCAATCCTCTCACCTCAGTCTCCCAAAGTGCTGGGATTACAGGCATGAGCCACCACCTGGCCCCAGTTTGGAACTTCTTTTGAATAAAGCAGTTGTGGATGTTTGCTTACAAGTCTCTTGTGGACAAACACATTCATTTCTCATGGACATAATTATGGGGTGGTAGGGCAGATGTCACTTTATGAGAAATTCTCTAACAGTTTCTGATTGGATTTTAATGTGAAGCTAGGCTGGGAAACCATAAGATAAGAGGGTTTCCAATCCCTCTTCTGATGTGGAAATTCTAACATTCCATGACTCTCTTCCTCCAGCGCTCCTAGCCTCACTAAACACAGTGACACATCCTAGGGTCATCTCTTACTCATATCCTCCAGGTACCACGCACCCCCTGAACAGCTGTGCCCAACGACCAGCCACATGTGCCGGGTACCTGGAAAACCTTTCCCTGCTGGGCCCAGCCTCCCTCCTCCTGGGTGTATGTGTGTTCAATCGTCGTGCAGTGGCTAATTCTTTGCAGCTTGCAGGTTGCTCCCTCGATGTCAGCAGACAGGAGGGCGCCCTGACACAGTTAAAGATCACAAGCTTTGATAACCTGCCCTTCTGATTTATGATGGCCCAGGTCTCCACATTCACCTAATGAGGGAAACTTGGAGTGTCAACCTGTTTATTAAATGCTCAGAACCATGTGTGAGCTGGACTGAGGTAAGAAGTCAATCATATTTTCATTTATTCTGCATGTCCCCCTCCCATTCATTCAGGCCTCTCTCCCTGAGACTGTCAGTCTGCCAAGCTTTTTCTTTTCATCTCCAAAGGGGAGGACTTTAGGACAGATCATTTGCAGAGACGGTCGGGGGCCATGATGTTTGCACTTTCCTACTGATTTCATAGGTGTCTGGAAGTTAATGATACTCAACACCTCATGATTCTTTCCTATATGTCAAACAAAGACATGAAAGAGAAAGTGGCCGGAGGGGAGATGGGGGGGGCTGCAGGGTGGGGGGAGACAGAAACCCATCCTATGGCTTTCTCCTTCCATCACCCCAGCCCTGGAGAGGTTGGAGAGTCTTAATGCAGATGGAAGACGAATGACTATTCTTGAAGTCGTCCGGGTCTCATGAAGCCTTAATTCATCTCCTTTAATTCCCTTTGAAATTAAAAAATAAAAAGCACAAATCAAAATAACGGATGGCCCGGCTGCTTTAATCTCCATTTCTTCTCACCCCTTCCCCTTTGCAACTTGGTCACTGTCATTTTCTTAATCTCCGGAGATTCCGCCCCGATTCCTTTCAAGTGGCATCAGCTCTGTCTCTTCGGTTTGGTATTCTGGACTTGGCATAAATATTTCTGCCTGTTTGAGGCCCCAGGCTGGATTCTGACCTTGGACATGATTGGGGGAGGGGCAGAGCAGGCCACGCTCTGAAGTTTATTCGGTAAGAAGAGCTCTAGAAGGCCCCGTCTGAAGAACCCGGAAGAGTTCTGCAGCCTCACGTTTGGGGATGTTTGTGCCATCAACACTCTTTAGTGGAACCGCTGGTCTGTATGGGTGGTATTCAGTCCTTGTCTTCTTGGGATGGACAGCCTCACTCATCAGGTAATACATTTAATGACACTCATTCACTAAATGATACATTGTTTCATTTAAGATAGCCTTAAGAGTAAGCTGGCAAGTAATTCTATCTTTTCTCCATATTCTTATTTGGTTCTTGTTTCTTGTGTCTTGTCGCCCAATGTCTGGTCTAGAGCAGACACTACATGAATATCTGTTGAATGAGTGAACAAGTGAATTGATGAATAAACAGAACAACCCAGGTGTGCATTGCACCATCTTTAACTTGAGTTCAGTCTTGATTGGCTTTTGTACAATGGGCATAGGGATAGCATGGCCTGGGTCATGTGGAATGGATGGACACCTATGGCAAATGGGTGTTCGTGTAGCCACACTCATTCTCTCTGCCTCTCTTTCTCCATATTCAACTGGGCAAAGGATACCTGGGAAAAAGACACCGTTTCCCAGCCTTCCTTCCAACAAAATGTGGTCATGTAAGTCTGGCCTTTACAGCTTAAGTGGTGGTGTTTGTGTTTAATGTCCTTAAAAGACAGCTGCAACAAGCCCTTTGCCTCTTCTTCCCTATGGATGGAATGCAGACGTGAGTGCTGGAGCTCAACAGCCATCTTGTTGTCTGAGGCAGGAAGTTCAGAGAGGTAGAACAACAAGAGAAAAGCAGCTTGGGCTTGTGGATTGTTAAACTGCCACATCGGCCTGGACTACCAGCCTCTGAACTTATTTCAGAAGAAGGAAAAATGAACTCCTAGCTTGCTTAAGTCAATATTTTGGGTTTTTCATCACCTACGACTAGACATAATTCTCAAGGATTCAGTCTGGTTTTGAGGACCTGGACTTTCACTCATGGATATCATCCACTGACACAGGTTTAAACACCTTAAAGATAAAACATCCAGAATGTCATGGCCACAGGACAAATAGCCCGCACTCCGCTAACTGAAAAACAAAAAAAGTGTTAGTTTAAAAGGAAATGAGTTTGAACCTTCAATGGAACAGACATGGCTGACATTCTATTTTCTGAAAAAAATATGTCAAAAAATTAGAAGAACTGTCATAAGCCTGAGACCTAGGACGAATAAACAAGCAGCTTATAGGGGACATACCAGCACTGGCATAAGCACGAAGCCTCTGGCACGGCCCTCAGCAGGATGCGGTTATGTGTCAAACGTCAGCTTCCTCCATCCCAATCGGCTACACCTTCAGTGTCCACAAGCTTTGCAAAGTGAGCAAAAACCTGACCTGGCAGGGCTTATCACCTAACACTGAGGAGTTTGGAGGCTACACTGAGGCCACTGAAGAGACACAGAGGGAACCTACAATTTAATTTCAGATGTGCATTTTGGAAGGATCCCCTGGGCTTGCTCCATGGGGTAAAAGATTGGTTAGCAATTAGAAGATGAGCGGCCTAGAAGCCAGTGAGGCAGTTGTTGCAAGGATTCAAGAAGAAGAGGATGGCGGCTTGGACTTGGAAGTGGAAGCAGGAGAATTTGGATGAGAGAGGAAGAAGAAGAATTTTGCCAAAGAAGTGGTAGCCGTTTGGAGACTGACCTGGAAGGGTGCCTGCACAATGATGTGGGAGAGGAAATCCTGGGTGACTGCCAGGTTTCTGGCTTGAGCTGGGTCATTGGGTGGTACTTTCTCTGTGACAAGGTGGAAGGGTGGCATTTGGGTGGGAAGATGGCATGTGTCAGATCCTTTGAATCTGATGTGCCTGTGAAACCTCCCGTATGGAGAAGCACAATAGACAGCTGGCCCTGTGAGTGAGAGTCCTAAGAGAGGCCTGCACCCAGGCTATTGGATAGATCAGAAAGGGAGGCCAGCAGGCAAATATGGCAGAAGGCGTATACATGATCTTATGTGTGTGTCAATGAAGTCTACCCTTTCATCCTTAAAAAAAGACCCATAGTGCAAAACCAAACGGCCTATTGATCTGAGGGTATTTCAGAAAGAGAGCTAGAGATGGGAGGAGATGTAAGTTATTTTCTGATATGGGAGCTACGCTTTTTCATTCTATCAATCATTCATTCATTCTAACAACACATAGTTATTCAGATTCTTACCATGTTCCAGGCACTGTCTAGATGGTGGGGCTCTGACAATGAACACAACAGTCACAGATCCCTGCTTTCGTGGGACTCACAGTGCAGTGGACGCTCTGGAAAACCCGAAGCGACATCTTGGTCTTGAGCACACTTCGATTGCTGATGGCTCTGGTCACTCTGCCTGATTTGTAAAGACATGAGAGGGAGGCTCACTCAGTTTGAGAAGACCTGAAACCTCAGAGAGAGCTTTTACTAATCTGATAAACATTTTAAAGTTCCTCCTGTGGTTCAAGTGCCATTTTGGACAAATGATGCTAAGCACAGGGAGAAAATATTAGCGCTCCGACACACACACACACACACACACACACACACACACACACACACACACACACACACAGTCTATAGTTAATTCAACCATTTGACATTTTTACTATTAATTATGTTTCTTACTAGACAAAGAGTATTACTAAGTAGTGCATGTGTATAATTTAAACATGTCATCAAAAATAAATATAATTAAAATATATACTTGGCCGGGCACAGTGGCTTAAGCCTGTAGCCCCAGAACTTTGAGGGGCTGAGGCGAGAGGATTGCCTGAGCCCAGGGGTTCAAGACCAGCCTGGCAACTTGATGAGACCTCATCTCTACAATAAATAAAAAAAATTAGCTGGGCATGGTAGCGCACACCTGTAGTTCCAGCTATTTGGAAGGCTGAGACAGAAGGATTGCTTGAGTCCAGCAGATAGAGGCTGTGGTGACTGTGAGTATGCTATTGCACTCCAGCCTAAGCAATGGAGTGAGACTCTGCCTCAAAAGAAAAAATGAAAATATTTTACTAACAGGGATGGACAAGTTAAGAAATTTTTTATAACTATGGTCAGTGATAAGCAACCTTTTTTTTAAAGGGTCAGATGTTAAATATATGGGGCTCTGCCAGCCATCAGGTTCCCTGTTACAACTACTACAACACTGCCATTGTAGTGTGGAAGCAGCCATAGACAATTTGTAAACGAATGAACATAACTGTGTTCCAATAAAACTTTATTTACACAAACTGATGGTGGATTGGATTGGCCTACTTTGCCCACCCCAGGTCTAGATAATTACAAGAATAGTAACAACAGTATTTAGTAAGCTGAAGTTCAGAGTGTGGGGAAATTCAGATCACTTTCTTGAAGTGATCAGAGAGAAGTTATCAGAGGAAGTGATTCTGAGATGTGGGAGGCGAAGGGCTGCTACCCTGAATAAAGAAGTTGTAGAGGTACTCCAGCTCCAGGGAAGTGACAGTTTGCACCCCAAAGGAGCTGGCCATGGTCCACGCCTTGAGATGTAAGGCGCTGGGAGGTCTCAAGGAAAATAAATGGGAGCAGATAGTTCTGGGCTCAGCAGTTTCTTGCAAACACCAGGCTTGATGGAGACAGTTCTCAGAAACAGTGAGGCCAAGAACACTTTTCTAGAACTGCATCTGCTTCTCAAGACAGAATCCAGGGGAGGGCACGGATGAAGAGAGAGGTGGGGAGGGTGGCTTCCGGCTGGGGCTGCTTGCGTCTCTCGCCGACACCCTGCAGCAGGACGCAGCCGGAGCGGCTGCTGGCCAGCTCACTGCTGGACAGGAGGGCTGTCAGTTTCTGATAGATCAAGGGCGCCGCAGGGACTCTGTCATTCCTGGTCTCTGGGGCAGAGCTTCTACACGCCTCCTCACCAGAGGCCCCTGATGAGGGGCAGGTCACTTCCAGCGGTCCTGAGGCCTCCCTCTATTTTAGGATGTAAATAAACCCAGCCCTTAGAGTGCTATCCCTTCACATCCTGCAGGCAGAACCAAATGTGGAATCAACACAGCCCCCCTTTCCTTGACAACTCTTTCACTCTGTCTTTTTTGTAGGATCACGATTTTATTCAGAAATGTAGGAACTTCAGATTGTGTCTTTTCAAGTTATTTTTACCTACTTGCTCCAGTCATGTGGGAGAAGAGGAATGGAGCGATATTTGGAGTCCCATGTCTAACTTTCGTACATATCAGGAGGATGTAGCTTTCCCTGATAATTGTCGTATCTTGTGTACCTGTGATGAAGTTAATAGCAAATTTGCTTCCTATTATTTCCTGGCCATGCTCTGTTCTTTGTTACAGGAAACTGTTTCCCAGGCTCCTGGGAAGGGTTAGCCCCTGGGAAAGATGCTGGAAGACAGGAGGGTAGAAAAAGGGAAAATGCCAGGGTGCTTCTATGCTTCTCTCTGCTTCTCGGGGCATCTCTGGCACTGCCACCGTGTTTCTTAGGATAGACCCTCCCACCATCTCAGTTCTTAGTGCAGCCCCTGCCAGGGCTCTATCTCATACTGGAAGTCCAAGCTTCTGGCTCTGGCAAAACCACCTTCCCTCATTGTCCCTCAAGCCCAGGGGAATAGCAGCTTCTTGCTCTGGCTAGACTCTGGGTTCCTTTCCAGTTGGCTTCTCAGCCCTTCCATGATGAGGGTAGTCAGTTCCCTGTACTAAACTCCTTCTGTTTGAAAGACCTTTGGTGGTTTCTCTTTTCTCCTTGGATCCTGAAAAACGACATGTAGCATCTTATAGTTAAATGGTCCTCTCTGTTCCATGATCTTATTTGGGTTTTGACATGTGAAACTTCAGGGAGGACATTAGGGCAGGTGCCATCACACAAATACCATTACACAAACAATAAAAAAAGATAAAGGGTAAAATATATTGCTTGAAGAACTGGATTAAGGCTGCAGGACTCAGTGAATCCAGGTATGCCTTTGTTTCAACCCCAGATTCACTGACTATCTTTAAGATCCATGGGAACTTAGTTCGCTTTTCTTAGCCTTCTTTTCTTCATTTCTAATTTGGTGATAATGATAATAGAGCTATTATGAAGATTTAAAAAGGTGCTATAAAAGACACTTAGCACACTGTCTGATACGTCCTGGAAGCTCAAAAAGTTGTTAGCAATGACGGTAGAAATTCATTACCATTCTCTACTTAACAAAGATCTGGCCTCATCCATTCCCTCTGCAAACAGACTAGCTGCTTTGCAAAGCTTGTTGCAAATCACAGGTCTGAGGTCCCTGTGTTTGTCTTTCAACACTTGAGGTACATAGTCACCAAACGTCAATCATGTTGGTTCGCAGACCAGTTTGACTCAGTTACACTTGTTCTCAAAACAAAAACTAATGACACACAAGCTTCAGGACCTCACCTGCACAGACCCCTCCCAAGGCCTTGGGAGGAGCCCTAGCAATGTGTTCAGGATGTCATGATGTTTGCCACACATGCAAATTTATAAACTTAAGTTTTTAGAGTAGTTTTGGCATCTGGCAAAATGGAGAGGAAGAGATAGAGATGTCCCATATGTCCCCGGTCCCCACAGTTTCACAGCCTCCCCTATCATAACATCCTCCCCCACAGTGGTACAGTTGTTACAACTGATGAACATACACTGACACATCATTGTCACTCAGAATCTCCAGTTTACATTAAGGTGTCACTCTTGGTATTGTACGTTTTATAGATTTGGAAAGATGTTTAATGACATGTATCCGCCTTTGTCATGTCATACAGAATAGTTTCTCTTCCCTAAAAATTGTCCCATGCACTGCCTGTTCACCCCTCCTTCCTCCTTAACCCCTGGAAATCACTGATTTTTTTTTAACCATTTTCACAGTTTTGCCTTTTTCTAGAATGTCAAACAGTTGAATGCATGCAATATGCAGTATTTTCAGGTGGGCTTCTTTCACATAGCATGTAATTTTCTATCATTTTTTTTGTGACTTGATAGCTCACTTCTTTTAGCACTGAATAATATCCTATTGTCTGGATGTACCACTGTTTCTTTATCCACTCACCTACTAAACGATATCTTGGTTACTTCTAAGTTTTGCCATTATGAATAAAGCTACTGTAAACATCTGTGTGCAGGTTTTTGTGTGGGCATACGTTTTCAGTTCATTTGGGCATCAAGAACTGTGACTGCTGGATCATACTGTAAGAGGATGTTTTGTTTAGTGAGAAACTGCCAAACTGTTTTTCAAAGTGGCTGCACCATTTTGTCTTCCCATTAGCAATGAATGAACATTCCTGGTGTTCCACATCCTTGTCAGCATTTCGTGTTGTCAGAGCTCTGGATTTTGACCGTTCTAATAGGTGTGTAGCAATATCTCATTGTGGTCTTAATTTGCAGTTCCCTAATGATGTGTGATGTGAAACATTTTTTCATATGCCTATTTGTCATTGGTATGTCTTTTTTGGTGAGATCTTTCGGTTCAGATCTTTTGCCCATTTTTAAATCAGTTTGCTCATTCTGTTACTGTTGAATTTTAAGAGTTCTTTGTATATTTTGGATAACACTCAGATGTATCAAATTTATCAGATGCATCTTGTGATGTTTTAAAATATTTTTCAAGGTAAAATATTTTAACTGTATTTGGTTAAAACAGCTGTTCCTTCTCATTCCTCCCAAATGTCAGGGGCCACTGCAATGGCTGCTTGAAAAAGTTGATTTAGGGATATATGTAGGCTGAATAAAATGAGACCTATTTGCGTGAACTGAAGCCATTTCTATGTGCAGTTATTTCTAACTGCCCCAATGTAGGAATGTCTTCCAGAAATGTTCCTAGTCTCCCTATGTCTGCTTAATGTAGTGACTCGCAGGAGCAGTGTCAGAGAACACACGACAATATGACTCTGTCCCGTGTTGCTTGGCACCAGAGGTATGTAGTAGAAGAGAAACTGAAATATGAGATGAGTCCCCCCCATAAAACGGAATTATCTTTTGGAGGGCAGGTCCTCTGTCACACAGGCTTCTCCTAATAGGTATTGTTCTAAGAATCCATCGGCATCAGTGTACCAGTGAGTGTTGTTGTGAGAGGCTGCATTTGACTTCAGTGAATTTTTTTTTGGGGAGATTCTTTCAACGAGTTTGCCCATTTTGTGATGGGTGATTTATGAGTGCACTTGCAACACTGCACTAAGTGTTCAGCAGTTTTTAACCAAAAAATGGTATGTCTCCCCCACCCCCCCCCCGGCCCCATGCCCCACCCTCCCTATTCATCTGATCTTAAAGGAGTGACTTTTTTTTTGTTTGTTCAGATGAAAAAAGTCCTCAAAGGGAACGTTTTGCTGATGTGGAAGAGGTGAAACAAAAAACAGTAGAAGCACTAAAAAGTATTAAAACAAATGAGTTCAAAAACTGTTTGGAGCAGTGGGAAAAGCAGTTGATAGGTGTATTGAATCTTTGAAGATGACTGAAATTTAAACATGTCAGAATAGATGGGCCGGGCTTGGTGGCTCAGCCTGTCAACCCAGCACTTTGGGAGGCCGAGGTGAGTGGATTACCTGAGCCTGCGGTTTCGAGATTAGCCCAGGCAACTTGGTGAGACCTCGTCTGTATAATAAATAAAAAAATTAGCTGAGTGTAGTAGCGTGCACCTGTATTTCTGGCTACTTGGAAGACTGAAGCGGAAGGATTGCCTGAACCCAGTAGGTCAACACTGGGGTGGCTATGAGTGTGCCACTGCACTCCAGTGGGTGATGGAGTGAGACTTCAACTTAAAAAAAAAAAGAATAAATGCACAATATTTTATAAATAAATTATGGGTTTTTTAGGTTCCCCCTTATTTATAGAGCCAGAAACGAGTCTATTAGATGCAGAAAATCATAAGATGCATAAAACTATAAGTAGAGGGGTCAGTTAGAATGGCAACTGATCAACACAGAATTCCCTTCCTTGTAGGAATTTACTTGCAAGTGCAGCCTTAACAGGTATACGTACCCCGTATCCTTTCCTGCATTGGTTGGGAATCGTGTAAAATAGAGTTTATTCATTTCCATGGCTCCAGGGTAGACCCTACAGCACTACCAGTGGTGAGTATATGTATAGGTAAAGTTGCATATTTTACACATTTCAAATATTTAAGAAAGCTTAATCAACCATGCTAAAGAAAACACTGAATTGTCATTCTCATCTTTTTATAGAAGACATTATTTCAAAATTATTATCATCTAAAAAAGTGATTAAGAGTTTGTAACCACAAGTTGTAGGATAAAAAATATTTTCGTGATATGAGAGGTAATTAATCAAAATCTGTTTCTCTGAAGTTTGTAATATTTGTATAGTATTTTCACCTTTTAAAAAGTAAAAACTCATGACTTTTTTCTCGTTCTAAATATTTATTTTTGTACCTGATTTTAAATTTGTTTCCTTTCAAAAGTGCCCCTAAGTTATATAAGCTGCAGACCCCGCACAACCTGGATCTACTCCTTCTTGTTATTTTAATTATCCAATTTAATAAAATTTCATATAAGCCAATAAAAAAGAGTGTGTAAAAAAAGAATTGCATTCATAAAAATGAAATTGCTTGCTTTGGAAACACCTGATTGGATTTGAGCTACTAAAAACAATTGTAGTTGAATCAAGTATGGGTGAGAAAACCTTAAGAGATTAGAGGGAAAATAACTCCCATAATCTAGAAGGATTCTTCCCTTAGACTGCTTTGCAGGGACTTTCCTTTTCCACTCCACCTCAAAGAAGCCAAAAATAGAACGTGCAGGTAGTAGGCTGTGGAGCTATTTCTGGCAAAGTTGAACTCTGACGGCTGGGGGGATATTTGCTCATGGACGTCTCAACCCAACACTTCAGGCCCCCCCTACCAATAGTCCAGAAATGGCTACTGAGAGGAAATCTAATTGCTATTTTTTTCTGGTTCACCTACTCCACTTTATACATGGATAAACTGAGGCCCAGAGAAGCAAAGTGTATTTTCCAGGGTTGCATAGCTATTGTGCAACAGAGCCAAGGCCCTGGGGTCTCCAGACTGGTCGTCCTGTTTTTCTGCAACCCTGGGCCAGTGTCTGTGGCTAGAAGGGACAGTGGAGGAAGGGAGAAGGCAGGCAGGACCTGGAGGCTCCCACACACTTGTGAGGGCGTTCATGATGTCACAGTTGAGGAAGAAACGGAGAGGAACGTGTCAGAAACACCCAAAGGTCCTCTGATTGTATCACTGTCAAATCCCCCATTGGCTTATCTCCATCCTCTCATGGAGGCTGTGGTCTTGGCCTGAGATAAAAGACCAGAGACAAGAAGGTCAACCCGTTGGAGCTCCCCTCACCATGGAAGTCCCTCTCCTTCCCCAAGTGAACCCACATTCTCTTGGATATAGAACAAAGTTTTAAAAAGGAAATCTGTCTGGGCTCAATTGCCATGGCAATCACGAGGGTCTGGGTTTCTGGAGCCACCCGTCAGGGAAAGATCAGGAAGACATATGATGGCACTGGAAGACACCTTATGTTCCAACTGTGCAATGTCCTCGTTCGTGGACGGCCTTAGTCACCAGGAAGAACAGACAGGCAAGCGTGTGACGCTCTTGCACTCAGGTCTTGGGCCAGGTGGGGTATCTCTGGTGGCGTGAACAGGGTTCCCCGGCTTGTCTGAATCCTCAACTGCTCTCTTGCGAAGCTGATAGGCCCCAGTTCAAAGCTCAGAGGGCAGTGAGACAGTAGCCTCCTTTCCCCCTCCCATTGGCATGAGGAGGCTGAGCTTGTCTGCCTGGAAACCCAGGTTCATTTTTGGAGCCTCTGGCTGGGGCTGCCTATGGGGACTGGTGTTCCAGCTGTCTCCCATAAAACCCCCAGCTCTTTAAAATCCCCAGTTAAAGCCTGAGCCCCATAAAAGTTGCCAGGCTGGGTTTGGGGCAAGGGATCCGCATCTTCCACGCAGGCCAAGGATGCTGTAATGAGGCCTGGCTGGGAGGCACAGTCCTGCGCGGTGGCCCCGTGGTGTCTCTAACTAAGCGCACATGAAAGTGAGGTTGTATTAGCCGAGACCCAGAGCATCTGAGAGACAGCGTCAAAGAGCCCGCATCAGCCGCCAAAGGAGTCACAAAAAGGAGGCGGGAAGGGGGCTTTTAATGGTCCATTTACAAGAGATGAAATTCCTAAGCCTTAGGAACTTGGATACACCACGGCGCAGTTGCGTTTTAAAGGTTTCAGAAGAAAAGATAAAAAGCTAGCGGATTAGAAGCCACGGTCTTCTGGCAGCTTCTCTGACACGTATGTGCCAATTAGATAAAGCTCCTTGTACATCGTGGGTATGCCAAAAGATATTTGTGAAATAAATAAATAAATGGAACATGACTTTCTCTATCAGCACATTTCTAGAGCTGATGGTCTGATGTATTATTATTATATCCTGCAGCTGGCAAGTCAGGCTGGCATTACAATGGAAAGGGCAATTCAGAACATTCCCCAAAGGCTGCCCTATCTTTGTTCCTAAACTCCTATTTTTGCAGACTAGTTTATAGGGCAAGTCTTGAAAATTCCAAGACCCACCGGGCTCGGTGGCTTAGCCTGTAATCCCGTGCCTTTGGGAGGCTGAGGTGAGTGGATTGCCTGAGCCCGTGGGTTCGAGACCCGCCTGGGCAGCAAGACTTCATCTCTACAATAAATAAAAAAATCAGCCAGGCGTGGTAGCGCATGCCTGTAATTCCAGCTACTTGGAAGGCTGAGGCGGAAGGATCGTTGGAGCCCAGCAGGTCAAGGCTGCGGTGGCCGGGAGTGGCCACTGCACTCCAGTCTGGGCGACAGAGTGAGACTCCAACTCAAAGAAAAAAAAAATTCCAAGACCTACAGAGGCCAGCTTGGGATACGTGATCAGGTGATCATGGACTGAGGCTGAGGTGACTCTGGGGGTCTAGAGAGCCCGTGTTTTCTGCACTGGCGACAGGCATTGCCCAGGTCCAGCCAACTGTTGCCATGCAAGTTTTCAGATTCAGTTGCCAGATCTTCTGGTTTTTCCAGAGCTAACAGAACTCCAATGTTTGCCCAAAGGTGACATCTTCTACTTTTAGAATGATGGGCAACTCATTCAAATTGTTAGATGCCGAACACAACTCCTATGAGGACAGAACACAACCTCTATGAGGGCCACATCTGGACCGCAGGATGTCAGCTAGCGAACTTGGATTTAACATTTTCCTCCACCCATTTGTTAGCTTTCTGTTAGGTTAGATGTTCAGTCTGGGTCCCAAAGGTGAGGTGGATTTGGCCAAGTCTCGGCAAAAGCAGGGCAAGGCTGCATTCCAGGTAGGGAGCAGAGCATGTGCCAAGGCATGGTTGGGTTGAGTGCAAAAGCATGATGCACTTAGAGAAACAGAAGGTGCGTGGTCATGGCTGTGACCTAGGGAGCAGTATGAATGGGTCTTGAGGTTGGGGACTGGTAGGTGATATGACATGAGCCATTGCAAGGGTGACAATGCTAGTTTTGGTGTGCAGTGTCATTGCTTGAAAAGAAACTATTTTTACACTCAATTATCAAGCAGATTGATTTGACTGATGACCACAGTGAAGATTTGGAACCTATCCGAAAACATGAAGCCAGATGGGACTTTCGGAAGACCTGGCTTTGCAGCCAGGTGACCAAGGTTCAAATCCTGCCTCCCTCACTTACAAACTGCATGCCCCAAATTACTTATCCTCTCTGTGCCTCAGTTTTCTTATCTGTAAAATCGATAATCATTGCACATTGAATTTGAGGGAATTTACTCATATAACAGGCAAGGAATGATGCTTGGTGCACAGTGAACAGTGCTCCCTCTTTCTGGTATAATCTTTTTCCTGCTTACCTCAGGGTCAGACCTGTTCCATGATGTCTGACTCGGGCCTGGGAAAACACAGTCTGTGAATCAGGGATTTGAAAGCTCTTTTCCAGAGCTGAAGATTCTGATTGCATGGCTATGCACAGAGGAAATAAAACCTTGTTCCTCTAAATAGACTTGGAGGAGTCTGAAATTACGACTAAGTCAGTTTGGTGCTTTTGTGTGGGTCTTTCATGAGGGAATCAACCATTAATCATGCACAATTACCCTGACCTTGGGTGAACTACAGTCTCTTGAACATGGAAGACTTCGCTCCCGGGAGTCTGGGATGCAAAGACGTCTGCTCACCATCAGAGCACAGAGAACCCACCCGTTCCTTTCCTTGATGACCCAAGGTCCAGCATGCTTTTTTCTTAGCCTTGGGGGTGCTTCTCTGTCCAAGACCTGCATTCAGACCCAAATGCCCTTCCCAGGAAGTGGGTATAGTCAGTAAAAATAGGGTCAAATTTGTCTCTGCTTTTAAACAGTTGTGTGTGGAACGTTGGGCAGGGACTGCATCCTCTCTCCTTGCCTCAGAGTTTTCATCTTTAAATTGGGGGGAATAAATGCGGGCATCTCATCCGTGTATTGTGTGGACTAAGAGATAATAAGAGTGGTGTCATGTGAACATTCCACTGTGCAGAGGAACCCAGAGAGACTCAGAGAGCTGAAGTCACTTGTGTATGGCTGGGCTCCAGGAAGTTCTACCTGGGGCCTGGCACATCGTGTACGCTCACAGATGGTTGCTGTTACCCAGAAACTGGTGGGATTTAGATCCACAGGTTTCCTCACTCCCCCTCCCACTCTCATGTGCTTCTACCATTTGTCCTCCTCTCTCCCTCCCTCCTTCCCTTCCTTTCTTCCTTCATTCCTTCCTTCCTCCCTTTCTTTCTTCCTTTTTCTTTTTCTTCCTCCCTCCCTTCCTCCCTCTCTCCATCTCTCTTTCTCCCTCTTTCTTCCTTCCCCCATCTCTTTCTTCTTCCTTCCCTTCTTCTCCTGTTTTCATTCTCAAGCTCTTAATGAGCATCTGGGACAAGCCAAGCATTGGGTCTAAGCACAGGATCACACAAGACTGTATCTTCCTTTGTCTAACCACAGGATGACACACACAGCGGACATGTAATATATTGCCTGTCTCTTGTGCTGTGGGAATGATCATTAAACGGATTAATCCACCAATGCTCTCTCATGTTTCAGCTCTTATTTTTTTAAAACAAGACAAAACCAAGCACTTCCCCCCAGTTACAATATATTACACATGGCCACAGCAGAAAATTGGACCTTGCAGAAAAGTACTGGGAAGAAAATACTAATCATAAAGAGTACTGCCACTACATTTCACCACCGTCTGCGTTTTGCTGAATTTCTTTTTAGGCACTTTCTTATGCAGAGACACATATTTATTTTGTGTAATTAAACTCATACTGAGTGTCTGTTTGCATGTTCTACTTTTATAACAAGTGCATTGTCCCATTAAACAAGTGCAATGCAGCCGGGCTCGGTGGCTCAGCCTGTAATCCTGCGCCTTTGGGAAGCTGAAGTGAGTGGATTGCCTGAGTTCGCGGGTTCGAGACCTGCCTGGGCAACTTGGCGAGACCTCATCTCTGCAATAAATCAAAAAATTAGTCAGGCGTGGTAGCGCACGCCTGTGATTCCAGCTACTTGGAAGGCTGAGGCGGAAGGAGCGGCCACTGCACTCCAGTCTAGGCTATAGAGTGAGACTCCAATTCAAAAAAAAAAAAACAAGTGCAATGCTTCTGTTAATCATTTGTTGCTTCATTCATTCAATCAACAAAGATTTTTGGAGCACCTACTCTGCTGGGGAATTGTCTGTGGTGCTGGAGACATGGAAGTGTGAGTGGCATGAACCAAAGCATCTGCCCTCTCAGATCCTGTATTCTAGTTCAGGGAAACAGTATGCAAAGAAAATACACAAAATCTACCAGTGTGAGGTGGTAATACGAAATGCTATGGAGAAAATAAAGCAGGAAAGTGTGTGTGTGTGTGTGTGTGTGTGTGTGTGTGTGTGTGTGTGTGTGTCTGTGTCTGTGTGTTTAAAAAAAATTTTTTTTTCAGTTGGGGTCTCACTCCTTTGCCCAGGCTGGAGTGCAGTGGCATGCACACTCACAGCCACCCCAGCGTTGACCTAGGCTCTGGCGATCCTTCTGCCTCAGCCTTCCCAGTAGCCGGAACTATAGGCGCACACTACCATGTCCGGTCATTTTTAAAATTTTTATTGTAGAGATGAGGTATCGCCAAATTGTCCAGGCTGGTCTTGAACCCATGGGCTCAGGCCATTCACTTGCCTCAGCCTCCCAAAGTGCTGGGATTACAGGCTGAGCCACCGAGCCCAGCCGTGGTTAAATTTTAAATAGGATTGTTAGAGAGGGCTTTCATGAGAAAATGACATCTGGACCCAGAACAGAAGGGAGTAAGAGTACAAGCAAATAGAACATCCAGAGGGAACCACCGTGCTAAAGCCTTGGGGTGAGCATGTGTGGGTGCATCTGAGGAACCTCATGAAGGCCATTGTGGATAGAAGGGGGTGAAGGGGGTGAGGAGAATGTTAGGAGTTGGTATCAGAAAGATAGCATGGACCAGATTTTTGAGGACGTGTAGGACTAGAGTGAAGATTTTAGCTTTTTTTAAGAATACAATGAGAAGCCAGACATGGTGGTTGAAGCCTATAATCCCAGCATTTTGGGAGGCTGAAGTGTGAGTATTGCCTGAACCCATGTGTTCAAGACCAGCCTGGGCAAATTGGCGAGTCTTCATCTCTACAATAAACCAAAAAATTAGCTGAGCGTGGTAGTGCATGCCTATAGTTCTGGCTACTTGGAAGGCTGAGGCGGAAGGATTGTCTGAGCCCAGCAGGTCAACGCTGGGGTGGCCAACAGTGTGTCACTGCATTCCAGCCTGGGATACAGAATGAGACTCCAACTCCCCACCCCCAAAAAGAATACAATGAGAAGTGGTTGGGTGTGGTGAGGGTTGCTTGAGCCCAAAAGTTCAAGACCAGTCTGGGCAGCATAGTGAGACTCTGCCTCTACAAAAAAAAAAAAAAAATTAAAAAAGAATACAATGAGAAACTACCAGAAAGTTTTGTGCACAGCATTATATGGATTAATTTGTGGTTTTTAGATGTGTCTCTGGCCTCTGGCTGCTGTGTTTATTATAGGCTGCAGGGAACACAGGCAGAAGCCAGGAGATCAGCTGGTGGGCTACTGAAACAAGCCAGGTGAGAGAAGACAGTCATAAAATGCTCAGTATGACCTTTGTTTTTATTGAAAGCATAATACTCTGTCACGTGACTGCACTGTAATTTACTTGACCATTTTTCCTAGAGCTGGACATTTGGTCATTTCCAATTTGAATTCCTGTCCCACTCTTACTTATGAACTTACAGAATCATTTTCCTCAATTCCATTCTCAACCTAAATATCATCTTCTCTCTGACCCTTTGGGGAAAGACTGGGTTAATTAGACAGTGTCTAGAAGCAGGACAGAGGCTTTCTTCCTGGTGGTGTGGATAGGCTCCTACCTGGAGAAATTAGGCTACCCTGATGCTCATGTCTTCGTCTCTTCCTGCTGTAGACATTGGGATCTGTAAGGATGCAGTTGGTGCCTTGTCTGGTCCCTTAGGATCCCTTTTGCTGACTGAGTGTGCCCACTTCCCACTATGGTGAGGGTTGATGCTATCCGTTTACTTCTCCAGTTCTTCTTCAGAGAATTGTTTAGAGCGACTGGAACCACTTTTCCTGGAGGTCCCTGCAAGTGTTCCATTCCCTTCCATGGGAGCCTGTAGCCAGTGACTGGCTTGTGCTGGGCAGATTTGTAAAAGCCAAGTCTCCTTGTCTCAAGATCTGCAGTGCAATTAGCACTCCAGAGCTCCCCATGGGATCAGGACGAGGATAGCCTCTCCCTAAAACCACATTGTGGCCTGGGGTCCTCCATTTTCCTATCTTGCTTCTCCCATACTGGTATCAGTTTCTCTTAAGAACATTCTCAGAAAATCCCTGGTACCTAATCCTTGTCTGGCTCTGACTCTAGGGCATCTGACCTGACCTAAGATAGGGCCATTTGTCCTATTCATATTCAGCCAACATGGATAGAGACATGCTACCCATTTTTGTAAATTCAATTTACTTGTCTTGACACCAGTGTGCTCTGCACATTAACCTATGCCGGTCATTTCCAACCTTAAATGGCACCCAGAACTGTAATGATACCTATCTTTAATGCGGGAAGCATATGTTTTAGCATCAGACAATGTAGGCTTGAGTCCTGGCTTCCCTACATTGCTAACTATACACCCCAAGCAGGTCCACGACCTCTTTGAGACTCAGTTTCCTCAGCTGTGAAATGGGAGCAACAAAAATGCCTATCTCAGCTCAGGCATATGGAAAGCACTTTATAACTGTGTGCAGTTACAATTCACCATAAATATGGCAATTAAAGATCTTAATGGACAGTATTGATGTAATTTTTTTTATCTCATCCTTGAGATATAGTCTTACGTGAACTCTTGGATCATTTTAGTTTCATACATGAAGAATTCCTCTCCAATTCATAAATTTCACCAAAAATGTAGGCTTGAGGCCACCTTTGTTCAATGACTTCAGGTACAACATTACCACCAGGTGGTAGTGTGGTTATATGTCCTAAGCAAGGCAATTCATCCCCCATCTTCCAAAGCTACTACAAAGGTTTTGGGATATATTCCACCCCATATACTCCTACTCTCTGTAAAAACACAATGAAGTCATGCAGAATTCTCCAATGAAAATTGTATACTTGCCAACATGTTTTGAAAAATTTATTTGCAGGATGACTTAGCAAAACTGTTTGAACAACTGCAACCAGACTCTCTTGGAGCAAAACCAATAAAAATATCAGCCAGGTGATAAACTGTGGAACGGATAAACTAGGGGGAAGTTTTCCTAGATTGATTTTGAGGAAGGTTTGGAATAAGAAATTGATGCAGTTTGGAATGTTGTGTCCACACTAAGACAGGGATGTGTTTCTTGTCAGACTCAAAATTCCATTTCATGCAGAATCTGATGTATGGTAGGTACTCAAAAAATGTTAATGGAATCAATCAATCAATTAACCCATGCATGCATGAATGAATGATTAAGGACTGTAATGGCGGAATGCATTTTCTCTGTAGGATGAGCATAAAGAAACTCACCTGACACAGGTATGTGCCTTAGCTTTTGGGGAAATTGATCTAGGTTACATAAGCAATGTAAATGGGATTGAGGTGCCAAATATTTGTAAATTCCTTGTTTAGTTTAAGACAATTGAGGGAGGAAATTATTTGGAAGACTCTGCTGTAGTTGGTAAGAACTTGCCAGGCCCCCAAATGAATCTCAACTCCACCAGTGTCAGGGAAGGGAGAAAACCTTGAGGCCATGACTTTCTTTTCCTTAAGGTACCAATTTCCCTTGGCCAATCCCCATTCTCCATTCAGTGACCTATCATAGACAGACTTTAAGCTCTCCTTCTAAATTCCCTACTGCAAATCTGAGACCAGGACAGGATGTCAAACGCTACCTCACTAGAAGCTCTGGGTTGACACAAAGGAATAAATGGAGAGGGCATAGAGAATAAATAGATGATTTGTCCCACTAGGTATGTTACATTTATCTTTGTTTATCTTTGTCTTGTAGCATCTTCAGGGTGTCTTTCGATCTGTTTCCTGACTACTGCTAAAACAGAAGAAAACTATTCCACAAGCTGAGGTGCTTCCTTTGAGGCTGTTTGAAGAGATTTCTGGGAGCCGGACCTAAGGAGAGGAAGGAATGTTCCCTCTTGTGTTTGTATTAGCTAAAAATGCAAACAATTGCCAATCATACAAAACCCTATGACAGTGATTACATCATCACAGCACAAGAAGTTTGTGAGTAGCTGGATGTAGGTGTTGGCTCAGTAAACCAGTAGGATTATTTTGGGAGCTGCTTGGATCTCTTGAGATTTTCTTCATGGACACAAGGTGATAACTTCCTGCATTTCCAGAGGTGGAAGGAGAAAAGAAACAAGGGGAAGGGCCATATTACTTACCTCTCTCTCTCTTTTCCTCTCTCAACTATAATGTTTCCAAAATTACCCCTTATATAATTTCACTTATATTTCCTGAATCAGCACTAGTCCCATAGCTGCAAGGGAGGCTGAAAATATGAGTATTTAGATTTGCAGCCTCTACAGTGGAAGGGAATAGGAATAACTCTTGGGTTTCTAATCAGTAGTGCTGACCCACTTTCCATAGCCTGTTTCCCAAGTTTCCATTTCTTATCTGGGAGCTGCATCTCACCTGATAATTTACATCTGCATTGTCCACATATATGAGAAGACATCACCCGCTTTCTATCACAGGCAATGATGTGACGATAAGACACAGATCCATCCATACAAAAGATGTCCAAAGATAATAGCTAACATCTGCTAAAGACTTATGTGCCATGCACTGTGCTAGGTACTTCCAATTTCTTACTCTTCTAAAACCCTCACAATGGCTATCCACTCACTCCCATTTTGCAGATGAAGAAACCAAGGCTCAGACTTGTTGAGGGACTTGTCTGGCTAAAAAGAGACATATTTTGGATTTGAACTTAGGCAATACCATGATCTTAGCTGCTATCGGCCTGTGCTCAGCTGGGTTCATTCAAGGCTGGCCTCCCTTGAATATCAAGCAGTCGGTGACCGCTTTCCTTCTTAGTCACAGGCATGCCTGGGGTCCCTACACCCTCCGCTTTCAGGGTCTGTTGATGCTATTCTTCTAGGCCGGCAGTCAAATGACATTTATGGGGATTTTTCCCTTTGAAGTGAGAGTGTTTGCGCATTTCACTTTAAAGCAAGGGAAAAAACAAGAGCTCAAACAGATAAATAACTGCAGCCTTGGAGAAAAAGCATGACGCCTACGGATGCACAGTCCCCACTGTCATATCAGGTCATCTTAGACAGAAAGATCTTTATTTGTCTCCTTTCAACTGACTCTTTTTATTAACTCTTTGCCCCACTTCCATTTCTTTTATTTACAAAGCAACTGACTGGTTATGATTCTGTTTCAGCTCTTCTCTTCTGTTAATGTTTCCTTCCTTTGCCCTGTATTTACCTTTGGGGCTGGGGGATGTTCTTCCCAGTTTTCGGGTTATGGTATTTGCACTGAAGATTTGGAAGGAGATAGAATTTTTGAATACTACTGCTGCCACTTACTTGTCAATTGACCTTGGGTGTGTGGCAACATCACTGAGTCTCAGCATCCTCCTCTATAAAGTGGGCATGATATCTACCTCCAGGATTGTTGGGAGAGAGAAAATGTCACTCATGAATGTTAAATTTCATGAGGAAGAGGAATGTGCTGTGTCCACCCTTTCTTTGCACTCGAAGACATCTCACGGATCACTGAGCAGCAACGCAACCACACTTTTTAATAAAATAGTGAAAAATGATTTGCTTCATGTTAAACAGAAAAGCATTGGAACCAACTCTTTTATTATATTGCATTTGGCTTATAATGGAATTGTAGACATTGACAGAAAAATCAAAATTTTATATCTTACATTTTTCTAATGTGTGGTAACGTGTAAAACTGTCACTGACATGTATTGCAGGTTCATTGATACATGTTGTACAATAGTAATTGACGTCTTCCACCTGGTGTTTTTCTATTTGAGCAGACAATACATGCAGTCTTGTTTTCTTCCTCCCACATTAATAAAATGTAATTTATTGTCCAGTTTGTTGTTCAAAGAAGATGTGGAAGGACGCACTTGTGATTCCTGAAAACCACTTCTCAACTGATTGATCGTATCTCAGTATATATTCCATCTCTTTATTTGCTTTTTTTGGGGGGTGCAGTTTGAATGGAAAACTTCAAGGAAACATAATTTTTGCAACATTTGGACTGGCATAAGCTTGTCCTATATAGTCACCAGCAATTAATTTTTGTCCCCTGAGAGGGAGCATCCAAGAAGTTTGCTAGTGTTGCAATGTCCCCTCAGAGGGAACATCTGACAGCAAAGGCCTAGATTAACCTAAGAATCATATTGGTCTTCCTTCCAACTTTGGTATGTTCACATATGCATTATATATTATAATATTGTATCCTATACTATTTTATCCATCTATTTACCCATTCATCCATTGTCTATTTTATCACCCACCATTCATCCATCCTTCTATCTGCCATCCATTCATCCATTTGTGTATCTATGCATCTATCTAGATGAGTGTGTTCAAAATATACCACTGACTCCTTCCACTGCTGTCACCCAGGCAAGGCACATCATTTTCCCCCTGGAATTCTTCTTTTTTTGTAGAGGCAAGCTCTCGCTATGTTGCCCAGGCTCGTCTCAAACTTCTGGGCTTAAGCAATCCTCCAGCCTCGACCTCCCATATTGCTGGGAGTTCAGGTTTGAGCCACCATGGGGCCACCCCTGGATGCTTTCAGTGGCCTCCTAACTAACCTTTCTGCTCCCATCTACGTTCCCCTTCAGTTCTACTTTCAACACAGAAGCCAGATTTATTTTTACTTTTTGCATCGGGATCTTACTCTGTCACCCAGGCTAGAGTGCAGTGGAATGGTCACAATAATCATGGCTCACACAGGTTCAATTTCCTGGTCTCAGGTGATTCTTCCACCTCAGCATCCCAAACAGCTAGGACTGCAAGTGTGTGCCACCATGCTCGGCTAATTTCTTGATTTTTTTTTGTAGAGACAAGGTCTTGCTGTGTTTCCCAGGCTGGTCTCAAACTCCTGGGCTCAAGCAATCCTCCAACCCTGGCCTCCTAAAGTGCTGGAATTGAGGTGTGAGCCACAGTGCCCAGCCCAGATGTGCTTTTTAAAACATAAAATCATGTGATATTTTTGCTCCAATGATTCCCATCCCACCCACAGTAAAAGTCAAGTTTTTATTATGACCCCACACCCCACATCCCATACTTCTTTCTCTCTGCTTCCAGCCACACTGGCACTCTTGTTGCTCCTGGAACCAGGCACACTCCTGCCTTGAATATTTTGCATTTGCTGTTCCCTATCTCTGGAATTCTCTTCCCTCAGGTATTCTTATTAATTCCTTACTCCCTTCAGATCTTTGTACGCATATCCTCTTCTAAGTGAGATCTTTTCTCATAGTCTTATTTAATACTGTCATCCCTTTCCTACCCTAACAATTCACATACCCCTGAATTTTATCTTTAGCATTTATTACCAGTTAACATACTACATATTTTGTGTATTGTCTCCCTCTTCCACTAGAATATAAATTCCATGATGGCAGGGAGTTTTTGTCTGTTTGCTTACACTCTTATTACCTAGAAAATGCTTGGTATACAGTAGGTTCTCAAAAAATGTTGAACGTGTGTGTGTGTGTGTGTGTGTGTATGTGTAACAGCCACTACCGTGCAATGCTGGAAGAAAGGACCTTACCCAAATACTGTTTTATAATATGAATCAAAAGTCTTCACATGTATCTGCTTGAAGACAGCAATATTTGTTTTTCAAATGGTTTCCTAAGAAAATCTTCAAGGGTGTGTCTAATGATTTAGCTCTAAAGTTCTTCAGGTCAGGCGTAGTGGCTCACACCTGTAATCCCAGCACTTTGGGAGGCGTAGGCAGGAAAGTTGCAGGAGGCTAGGCCTTTGAGAGCAGCCTGGGCAATACTGTGAGACCCAGTCTCTACAAAAGTAATTATGCAAATAAATATGTTTATTCATGCATTATTTACAATGCTTAAAAACAAAACAGCAAATGGAGACAACTGAAATGTCCAACAATTGGGGAATGATTTAATAAATTAAAGGGTTCTATATATAGGCATTAATGAAACCCTGTAGAAGACTACTGATTGATACAAGAGATCCCTATCAGGTTATAAAGCACACAAATGCATGGGAAGATACTGTTATGGTTTGGATGTTTGTTCCTGCCAAAACTGAAGTTGAAATTTAATTGCCAGCCGGGCTCGGTGGCTCAGCCCACGCTTTGGGAGGCCGAGGTGAGTGGATTGCCTGAGCTCGCAGGTTCGAGACCCGCCTGGGTAATTTGGTGCAGACCTCATCTCTACAATAAATCAAAAATTAGCCGGGCGTGGTAGCGCGCACCTGTAGTTCCAGCTACTTGGAAGGCTGAGGTGGAAGGATCACCAGAGCCCAGCAGGTCGAGGCTGGGGTGGCCGGCAGTGGCCACTGCACTCCAGTCTGGGTGACAGAGTGAGACTCCAACTCAAAAAAAAAATTTCCCAAAGAAAATTGAAATAATAGAAGCATTCCTAAAAGTGATCTCAGGTGAATTAGGACCAAACTAGGTCTGCCAAGCGTAGAAAGCTGACTGTAATCATGAATGCCAAAGGATTTGCATTTTACAAGTTCCTGCCCTACTTCCAATGCCGTGTTTGTTCATCCTGCTTGTTCATATCTGTGTCTCCAGAGGCCAAAATAGAGTAGATAGTGAAGGTAATTTTTATAGTTCACCCACTGAGATAAATTGCCTTTGGGAGGAAAGAAAATACACACTATGCTTGTCTGATCATAAATAACTCAGTTGAGGGTTTCCATGGATATGGTTCATCCTGTGGCCATTCCTGTCTTCTTCCCTGGGCTGGTGCAGGGAAGTACTGCTATTTACTCTTTCAAGTACTCAGAGTCTCTAAAACCTTTCCTTTTTGATGCCTTTGAGTGGAGGAGGGGGTGGTGTGAGGTGAGAAGCAACAAACTTTTTCCGCAAAGGGCCAGATAGTAAATATCTCAGGTTTTGCAGGTCCTAAGATCTTGGTCATAGCTTCTCAGTTTTGTGATTGTAGTATGACAGCAGCCATGGATGGAAGGAATGGACCTGACTGAGTTCCACCACATTTTACCTACAGACACTGAAATCTGAATTTCCTATGATTTTTATATAGCACACAATATTCTTCTTTTGATTTCATCCCCCAGCTATTTAAAAATATAAAATCAGTCTCAGCTTGTGGGCATCTGAAAGTGAAGTGTTGGACTGGATTTGACCCCTGGGGCTGTAGTTTGCTGACCTCTGGTGTAAGGAATGGAGCGAAGATTTATACTATTGGAATTATTATTATTTTTTAATGATGTGGAAATACTTATTTTTTAAGTTAAAATAAATAAGTGTATACTTTTTATAATGCAGAGTACCAGATGTCATGAAAATGTGTATTTTTCTGATGCATAATATGTAATTTTTAAACTGGCTCAGATATTTTGTCAGATCAATTGATAACTGCAATATATAAAACATGTGAAACTAATTCCAGGAAATACCTTATATTTATGTCCTTGGGTCTGAATTTCTGAGCTCTCTGTGTTTAGGGATGGAATTTGGTTTATTCAAAGAGTAGCAGGTTATATATCTTGATGGCTACATTAGCTCAATATTTCGTTTCCTTTCTGGAGCAGGTAAGCCTTACAGACTGTTTTAGTTTGCAGCAATTACATTTGCTTATCGCTGTGAAGCAGAATTTCATTTGAAGCCAGTTATTAATGTCTAAAATGCACTTCCAGGAAATAATTTTAAACATTTTATTTATTAAAAAAGAACTCAATGTTTGTTCAAAGGCATTGATGTAATTTACAAAGTTCGATATTGGATATTTTATGAGGCAATATAAAAATGCCATTTTGGGAGACCCATTGCTTAATTATTCTTTGGTACATTCAATGTCAGAATAAGGTGCTATTTTGTATTCAGCCCCCATGGCCCTAATCGGTACGTTTATTAAAGAAATCAACAAACCAGAAAACCTTCCACTTTTCTCAGCCATGGAGTCTTCTGATTTGTGAATTTATTTTTATGAAACATCTTCAATAGGCATATACAAGAAGCCACTTTAGTTATACACCTTTAATAGCTCATCTTTGTGGAAAAAGAAGTTTAGGGATTTGTTTCCATCTGGAAAAACTGGGATATGTACCACTGCATGTGACCCTGTCTATATCCCACTAATATGCTCTTGGCAATCACTGTTTTAAGTGCATGCCTATGATGCCAACTGAAAGCACCCGAGACTCGCCAACTGAGGGCTTTCTCTTGGCCTCAGTGACAAACAGGGTAGGAATTCTGGAGAGTTAACACCTCAGAGCAGTCTCCTATCAATGATGGATGGGTGTTGGAGAGTAGACAGGTTCTTTACTCCTTGGGAGGTATCACTCTGAAGTTCTTCTGTGCAGTCTTCCAAAGTTACCCATAGGATTGGGGAACCTGCTCCATTATGGAGCGTGTCAGTTTTCTATTTTTGCATGAGTGTTACCCTCCACACTTAGTGGCTTTTAAAGAAACAAATATGTATTATTTTACAGTAAGGCAGGATTTCAGACATGGCTTAGCTGAGGGGATGTTATCTAGGCCTATGGTCTCATCTGAAGGCTTGTCTGGGGCTGGGACATCTGCTCCCAATCTTACTCCCATGACTACTGTCAGGATGTCTTGGTTGTCTCTGCATAGGGCTGCTTAAGGGTCTCCTGACTTGATTTCTGTGTTACCCAGAGTGAGTGACCCATGAGAGACAGAGCTCAATATAGAAGTTGAAATGTCTTTTTTTTTTTTAGAGTTGGGGTCTCACTCTGTCACCTGGGCTGGAGTTCAGTGGCACAATCACAGCTCACTGTAGCCTCAAATTCCTGGGCTTAAGTGATCCTCCTACATCAGGCTCTTGAGTAGCTGAGACTACAGGTTCACACTACCACACATAGCTAATTTTTTGTATATTTTTGGTAGAGAGAGGGTCTCATTATATAGCCTAGGCTGCTCTCAAACGCCTGGGCTCAAGCAATCCTCCCACCTAGGCCTTCCGAAGTGCTAAGATTACAGGTGTGAGCCACCATGTCTGACCCTAACTGTCTCATATGAACTAGTTTCAAAAGTCACATGCCATCCAACTCAAAAAAAAAAAAAAAAGTAAAATAAAGCCAGTCACAAAGTCCAGCCCAAACTCAAGGGAATTAGGATTCATGATAGGCACCTGAAACTGGTTTATTTCTCTTTGCTGTCACTTCTATACTTCCTTGCTGGTGTTTCCCAAATCTAATTCCCAGATAAAACTATCCTTAGCTCAGGGTCTGCTTTAGGGAAATCCAACCGTAGACAACTGACAACATAAAGAGCAGCAACAGAGAAACAACAATAAAACTACCATTTATTGAGTCTTTACTATGTGCACGGTACTAAATAAATCACTTTTTAAAAACTTTAATTTTTCACAATAATAAGGTTTTTTGTTTTTTGTTTTTGAGTTGGAGTCTCACTTTGTTGCCCAGGCTAGAGTGCTGTGGCATGTTCACAGCCACCCCAGTGTCCACCTGCTGGGCTCTGTCAATCCTTCCACCTCAGTCTTCCAAATAATTGAAACTACAGGTGCACACTACCACATCTGGCTAATTTTTTATTTATTGTAGAGCGGAGGGCTCTCCAAGTTGCCCGGGTTGATTCTCGAACCTGCGGGCTCAGGCAAGCCACTCGCCTCAGCCTCCCAAAGTGCTGAGATTACAGGCTGAGTCACCACCCAGCCAATAAGGTATTTTTAAGACTTTTATTTTATAAATTAAAATCACCAAGGTGAAGCCACTTGTTACTCAAGGTCATTCAGCTGGCAAGAGCAAAAGCCTAGCCCTTATTCAGCTATTCAACCACCTGTCTGTGACTGTTCTAGGTACTACAGATAAAACAGTGAATTATTGCAGATCAAATATGGTATGTAAATATTGTTCTTGTCTCTAGGCCCTAACAGTCTGGAGACAGAGGCAATATGCAAGTTATTTAACAAATAAATATAGCGCTACAAATGACAACAACTGCTATTGTCCAAGAAAAGGGCCAAGTTTATAAGAAAGACTGACTGGCAGATCTGTTTTAGCTAGGAGGGCTTCCTGGAGGTAGTGATATTTATGCTGATACTTAAAAATGGCAAGAAGCCAACATTCGAAAAGAAGCCGAAAATACATTCTAGGAAGAGAAACTAATTGTTCTCTTAAAACCAGACTCAGAAGCCGCCCATCTTGTTCATCTGCCAGTTTTGGGGGCGATCCTTGGGAGAAGCTGAAAGCTAAAGGCAGTCTCTGAGACTAACTTGAGATGGTCCTTCCCACATCTCATAACCTAAAAATCCACTTGACCCAGGGGGACATCTTTGATGCAATGGGGTGTCTGGGGTTTGGACCACAAACCACCCTGACGGTAGAAGCTGATCCCCTGGAGAAAAGACCTACTCCCATTTATGGGAGCTGAAGTGTCTTGCAAACGATGGACTAGCAGATATGATGCATCTACTGTGTACCAGGAGTTCTGCTAGGGACTGTCCAAATGTGTACTCTGGGAAATCCTTATAACTATCCCTGGAGGGAGGTCTTATGTGCTTCTCTTTCCAAGGGAAGAAATGGAGGCTCAGAGAGTTTACACCGCTTGAACAAGATCACACGGGAGATAAGTTAACTAACTCTGATGCATCTGTTATTTCTACTATGTGCCCTGATACTCTTCCTAGAATATGACAACAGTTGTCCCCAGAAATCAGCAGTTTATCTTTTGTCCTCTCAATTAGTCAACAACGAAAAGCCTCCAAAATATTTGTGGCTTCACTTTAAACAAGTGAATTTCTTGTTTGTTTCAATTCAGGTTGGTGACAAGGGCAGGGATGGGAGGCCCCTGCTCCATGCAGTCATTCAGGGCCTCAGGCATCTTCCATGTTGGTCACTGCCTCCTTTTATTCCTTAGCGTCTTCTCCACTTAGACACCAAATGGGGAAAGGAAAAGGAGCATGGGGCTTTTATGAAGAGATTTTTGTTAGGGCAGTCAGGCTTGGAAATGGCACAGCTCACCACTGCTAGGTTTCATTGGCCAGAATTCAGTCACATGGCTCAACTAACTGCAAAGGAGGCCGGGAAATGTGATCTAGGGGGAGGAACCAAGTGAGTGTGGGGTGAAAAACCAGCCAGGCTCTGCCACACCTTCTAACCAATCCCCAAAGAAGCAGCAGTAATGAAAAATAACCCTTTTTCTTGAGCACCTACTGATGCAACTCTTTTCCACACTCTGCTTCATTTCAGTCTGACAACATTCTGAGGCAATAATAACAAAGGCATGCGGTACTGACTATAGTGACTTAATATTCACAGCCACCCTATTAGGAGGTACATTATTATCTGCATTTTAGAGATAAGGAAACTGAGGCACAGAGAGTTTCAGTCACTAGCCCAAGCTGCACAGCGCAGTGGTGGTAGAGCTGAGATTTGAATTCAAATCCTCTGTTGTAAGCCAAGACTGGAGTGTGACTCCCAGGACAGGACTGGCCTTGTTTTGATCCTCCTTGGGAAGAATGAACACAACTGTGCTGTCTAGTGTGATAAAAATCTCCTGAAGCCTCTGGAGCTTGAGACGGCTCTTCCCAGACCACCCCCTTTCCCCTTCCTAATGAGCCTGGAGACGCCGGCAGGACGGCGGCAGCCAATGGACAATTAGCGGAGAGGGCTGTCCCACATGGGCTGGGCCCCACGGCATCAGGGCCCTAAGTGTCTGCTTATTAAATCACAGCTCGGCCTGGAGCCGGCGGCTCTGCCCCCTCCTTCCCCCGGGGACGCCACACACAACCCTTGGAGGCAGCCCCCTGGGATGCGGCTCAGCCCACAGGATCTGGGGAAAACAGTCAGAGAAAGGCAGGAAGACATTCCGGGCCAGCACAAAGGCCCAGGCGTCAGAGCAGGTGGGTGGGCGCATTCCTCTGCACGACAACAAAGGAGATCACCAAGGGCCTCCTGGGTTGGTTGTGAGGGCAAGCCCCTCACCTCTTTGAGCCTTGGTTTCCTTCTCTGTACAATGGGAATGTTTCCAGTATCTCAGTCACCAGGATTAAGTGGAACGCTGCACCCCGGGGCAGAGGGAGGAAGCCACCAGTGCCAGCAGTTATTTGAGAAAATGCACATTCCTGGACCCAGTGTCACAGCCAGGGACTCTGTATTTTGCAGATTTATAGATTTTAGATTATTTTAGATATATATTAGATTATTTTAGATTTATAGATTTTATAGATGTGTAGATTCTTCACCTGGGTTGGATGCACAGTACAGGTGGAAAAATAATGCTTTTGCACAGGAGTCAGCAAATCTTTTCTCTAAAGGTCCAGGGAATCAATATTTTCAGTTTTGCTGGCCACACTGTCCCAGCTTCTCAGTGCTGCCATTACGATATGAAGGCAGCCACAGATGGCGTGGATTGAGTGGGCTGGGCTGTGTTCCCATAAACCTTTATTATGGACACTGAATTTTAAATTTCATGTTGTTTTCGTGTGCCATGAGATAGTTTTCTTTTCTGATTTGTTGCTCAACCTTTCAAGATACTCAAACTATTTGTAGCTCACGAGTCATATAAAAATAAGCAGTGTGTCAGATTTGGCCCGAGGGTCACAGTTTGCAAACAGCAGTTCTAGAACGGTGCAGTTGTTCAGAAATGTGAGCTGGCTTCATAATTTTAAAGGTTTAGGAACCACCTTTAAAAACAAAGTTTTTCTTGAAAGCTCAAATGTACTTTAATAATATATTTTGCTTCACCCGGTAATATACAAAGTATTCTTGTTTTAATGTGCAATCAATATAAAGGTATTCATGAGATGTTTTGCTTTCTTTTGTGTGTGTGACAAGTCTTCGAAATCTGGTGTGTTTTACTTATAGGACATCTCAAATCAGTCCAGTCCATTTCAAGTACGCTATGGTCACGTGAGCTACATGTCCCCCTTCTGGACAGCACAGCTCTAGATGACACGGTTTCTGTCTGATGTCATGCCAGACTGTGGCTTGGCCATCCTCCCATTTCACAGAATGAAGAAACTGAGGTCTAGAGAGGAAGAGAAGCTTGTCTGAGGTCACAGAGCAAGGCAGGTTACACAAGGTGCTTGCTGTCACTTCTCAGAAATCAGGGGTCCCTGTTGAGTGCAGAGAAGACCAACCTGGGAAGCACCTACTAGGAGCCTCCAGGGACCGCATGAGGCTCCCAGCAATACTAGGAGTGCATATAATGATGGGCCCCACTTTACAGATGGGGAGACTGAGGCTCAAAGAGGTGGGGTTCACTGGCCCAATGTCATGTTGCTGGTTGCATAACGGATTGGGACCCTGCGACTGAGTTAACCCGCCATGCTCTACTGCCTGCTTAGGGAAGAATGGACGCGGCAATTAGAGTGACCATTTATCAAGCAACTACTGTGTCCTTGACATTGTGCTATATGCCCTTGCAAACAAGAAGGGTTGGAATCCCTTTGATACCTGGATGCTCATGGCTCAGTCCTTCACTGATAGGATCCACTATCACACCTCCCCCCCACCACATACCAGATCTGTCACCTGTAAGTTTCCTTCCTCCCTTCTGAATGTCTCCTTGACTCTCTTTCTGTAACTGAAATCTGCTCCTCTCCTTTGAGCTATCCTCCCCCATTCCTGTCCAAAGATAGTGGTTTCTTTCCCTTGCCCTGCTTACTGCTGGGCCTGGGGCAAGTGGTGACCTCTCCCTGCCACCTCCTAAAATCTCTCCTTTAAGCCCATGCTGTGGATCTCATGATGACCCTTTTGGTCATCACCATCCACCCTGTGGGCTTCACTCCTTCCCTGCTGGGAAAATTCTTCCTCATTTGCACTCACTTCAATGTCCTTTCTCTGCCGATGTTGGGTGATTTCAATAGCTGCCTCCACGATGGCCCACCCTGATGCTCAGTTCCTCGCCTTCTTCTCCTCCAAGGGAACTCCTCCTCTAGCTTGTCCTCCCCACTGCCCTCTCCCATGCTCTAAATCTTGTCACTACCGAAACGGCAGCTCCCATAATCCTGGTGTCTGACGACCACCATCTTTCCTGCACACTGCCTCTGCAAGGCCCCACCCCACCACAACTCCTGACCCCACAGGGGATCCCAGTGTCTTGACTTCTCCCTGTCCTCCTCCCCTTTCTCACTTCCCACCTCAATCTACTGAGTTTCTAAGACCCAACTGTGCTTAGACCACCCCCTTCTCCTGGCTTACATTCTTGCTGAGCCTGGTCCCTCTGCCTCCCTTAGAAGTGTCTGGAGAAAGCCTAACCCACCCAGCCTCCCCCACACCTCTGCCCTTGCCTGGGGGACCACCACGATGATGAGTCTGCAATGTGGACGTGGCTGGGCTGTAGCACCCAGATATTCAGCCACATGCTGAGCTAGGTGTTGCTGTGAGATAAAGTGAGCATCGATAGTCAGTTGACTTTACGTGGAGGAGATGACCCTCAGTAATCTGGGTGGCCTTGTCCAATCAGTTGAAGACCTTCAGAGCAAAAACTGAGGTTTCTAAGGAAACTTCGGTTCCGAGACCACGATATCATCTCCTGCCTGAGTTACAGCCTGTCGGCCTGCCCTTGTGGACTTTGGGCTTTGCCAGCCTGCACAATTGGCCAGTCAAGTCCTTAAGACAAATCTCCTCTTATTCTGTTTCCCTGGAAAACCCTGAATGACACCACTGCCCTTCACCATGCTGACTTTTCTCACATTAAGTTCCTGCCCAACCCCCTCCAGACAGCCTTCAGGGTTGCCCAGAAATGCTTCTGTTTTCTCTGTCTTCTCTGTGTCTCTTGTCTGTCTCTAGCCCCTTTACCTATCCTGCCCTGACCACCTGCACCAAAGAAACCTCCAAACTCCATCAAGATCAGCACCCTGTAACCCCGCTCTGTCTGTCTCCAATCACATTGAACATCCTATATATTGACGGGCTTATTTTGTTTGGTGTGTGATCCGTTAAGGTTCAAGAGAGCGGTGACTTGGTTTTGTTCTAAGCCTAGAATATCACTGGCTCCTAGTAGGCACTCAACTGACAATGGTGGAATGAATTGCTGGATGCAAGAGCTCATTTAAGCCTCCTATTTGCCTTCTGAGTTGGGCACTCATATTAACCCCCATTTTACAGATGAGGAAACTGTGACTCAGAGAGATTTGATTCATGTGTCCACGTCTGTAAGGCAAGAAGATGGTAGAGCCAGATGTGAACTTAGACGTGTCTGTCTGTCAGGCTGGCTGCATGCCACTGTGGATCACAAGCAGTCCTCCAATGCAGTGGTTTAACCGAGGGCCAGTGGGGGTGTGCTTTGCTTCCTCAGGGACTCAGGCTCCTTCTCACTCCTATCTTTGCCATCCTTTAGGGCAGGGGTTCTCAAACTTGAACACGCATCAGAAACCCCCTGTTGAAACAGATTGCTGGGTCCCACTCACCCACCGGCCTGCCCGCTGCATAGGAATGGCAGGAAACACTTGTCCAGCCCAGGGATGAAGCGTCCATCCCCCTGGCCTGAGACTTGGAGCTGCAGGCAAATGCTGCAGTTGATGACTGCGCAACCACAGCCAAGTACTTGCTTCACTAAACCTCAGTTTCCCCATCTGCACCATGGTGATCATCACACATCTGGAACTTTCTGAGTTTACTAAATCTTCACAAACCAGTCACCTTCCTCAAGGCCACATTCCAGACTTCTTCTCCCTGCCTTTTCTCCTTCTTCATGAACCCCTCCTGGCCCCTTTGAATCATAGACATCCTCACGCTGGGTCTGATCTTAGCTATTAGACACTGGCGGGTTTTCTTCTAGCTATTAGACCCTAGCGGGGAGTGACTTCCCACATCCCCTGGGGTTAGTCCCGCCATCACCTGCCACTTCCTTGGTGTCTAGTCCAAGAGCCTCTCACATCCTTTAAGGTGTCGCTCCACCCCACAGGCCAGGGCCTCCCTCCTGAGTGCCTTACTGAGGAAGATAGTGGGCATGGTTCTGCTACCTATTCTCTGTCTGTGTGACCACGCACTATCACCTCCCCTCTCAGAGCCTCAGTTTGCCTATCTGTAAAGTGTGGACACAGTACTGATCTCATAGGGTTTGTGTGAGCGAGGGAAAGAGATGCAGAAGTGTGAACTGAGCATCATCTATGGCACATAGCAAAGATTTTTGCCCAGACTCAGGTGCTTTCTTCTTAAGCCTTAGAATCGGGCAGACCTGGGTTTGCCCAAGGCCAAGCCCTGTGGCCTTGGGCAAGAAACATAATCTCTGTGAGCTTGTTTTCTCTTCTGTCAAATGCGGGGACTGTGTGTGGCACAGATGCTGTAGAGCTCACCATAGCTGCCTTGGTTCTCTTGTCTTCCCAGGTACCAACTAGACTACATTTCCCAGACTCCCTTGTAGCTAGGCCAGTGTCATGTGATACTATGAAAGCAGTGACCAATGAAAAGTCGACCTACCTCTTAATAAACCTCTACACAATTCTCCATGCCCTTTCTTCCCTCACCTGCCACCTACATGCAAAAGTCGAGGGATTCTTATGCTTTAAGCCTTGTTTCTCAAAGTGTGGTCCCTGAACCAGCAGCATTGGCATCTCCTGGTACATGTCAGAAATGAAAATTCTGGGGCTCCACCCAAGAACAACTAAACCCAAAACTCTGTGGGTGGGTGGAACCCAGCAAGCTGTTTCAACAGGGGGCTTCTGATGCATGTTCAGTTGAGAACTACTGCCCTAAAGGATGGCAAAGTGAGAAGGAGCCTGAGTCCCTGAGGAAGCAAAGCACACCCCTGGTGACCCTCAGTTAAACCACTGCATTGGAGGATTGCTTGTTATAGCAGCTGGCCTGTCACTCTACATAGTATTTAAAATAACTGGCATAGACTGGATGCTGAAAAACTGGCATCTGTTATTACAGGGATTATCACAACTCTTCCATCCTTTCTTAAGGTGTAGCATGGGATTTGGGGGGACATGGGGGACCAGTGCACTGGCAAAGCGGGCACAAGAAGGCATACAAGGGGGGGCACTTGCAGCATGTGCAGTTACAAAGGAACTGACTGAGGCCAGGTGGGTGGTGGATGACTGTTGCCCACAGCTAGTGACCTTCCCAGACAAGGCGGCAGGAAGCCGGAGACAGGCATCAGCCCAACATCCTCCAATTAGTCGCCATCCTTGACCCCATCAGGGCTGGAGGAAGTGCTGGCGCTTTCCAGCACTCAGGCCCACCTGCCTGGAGGGCTGGCAGGCCCAGCAGCTGGGGCGGCGGCACCTGTAGGTCCAGGCTGAACAGAGCCCCACTTATTCCAGAGATCTGCAAAGGGTTAGTGGGTGGGAGATCAGGCTGCAGGGAGGAAGTGTCAGAGAGCAATCACATGGGGTCAGGCTGACCTCTCAGCCCAGCCCTGGGGGTAGACATGCCATGTGTGGGCCAGCCCAGGAATTGTTTTCTTGGAGTTCCAGGGAAGGAGCTGTTATGGCAGTTGGAAAAAAAAATCTCCATTTCCCTGGAGCCTCAGCCCCTCTGTGTAGCCAGAGGGAAGGATGCCAGCCACTAAGGCTACCTTTTATTTTGGCACAGGAGGGTCAGATGGCATCTGCAGTCCACAACAGTGCTCATGGCCACCTGGACACCTGATCATTCACGTGACCTTCCAGTGTTGATCAGCATCTTGGAACACACGTATTGATTGCACTCTGATTCCTGATAATGCTAAGCATTCCATGGGCAGCAGCTCACTTAAGACTCAGGACGTCACACGCCCCATCTTACAGAAGACAAAATGGAGGCTCAGTGAGGAGCAGGCACTTGCCGAGGTTCACACCTGGGTGCAATGGAGAGAGTGAGATTTGAGCTAAGCAGACTGACAATGAGGACCTCATCCAATTTTTTTTAGGTTGTGGTAAAATACACATAACATAAAACTGTCTTTTGATGGGGAGAGGGGTGAGGTCTCACTATTGCCCAGGCTGGATTGCAGTGGCACGATCACAGCTCACTGCAGTCTCCACTGCCTGGATCCAGGTGATCCTCCTACCTCAGCCTCCCGAGTAGCTGGGATTACAGGTGTGTCTAACCATGCCTGACTATTCTTTTTGCTTTTTATTCTTGTAGAGATGAAGTCTTGCTGTATTGCCTAGGCTGGTCCTGAACTGCTGGGCTCAAGTAATCCTCCAACCTCAGCCTCCCAAAGTGCTGGGATTAAAGGTGTGAGTCACCGCACCTGGCCAAATTTGCCATTTTAATTATTTTGTCATTAAATTTGTCCTTTTAATATACATGTGAATTCACAGTGTTGTACACCCCTAGTGCCACCATCCATCTCTAGAAGTTTTTCATCATTCCCGATTGAAACTTTATACCCATTACATACTAACTCCCCACTCCTTCCTTCTTCCCAGTCCCTGGCACTCACCATTCTACTTTCTGCCTGTATAAATCTGACTACTTTACATACTTCATATAAGTGGAATCATGCAGTTTTTGTCTTTTTGTGTCTGGCTTCTTTCACCGCGTGTAATATCTTCACGGGTCAATTATGTTGTAGCATGTCAGAATTTCCTTCCCTTTGAAGACTGGATAATATCCCATTGTGTAAACTATACCACTTTCTGATTATCCATTTACCTACGGTTGTTTCCACTTTTTATCTATCGTGAATAATGCTGCTGCTATGAACATGGGTGCACACATACATCTGTTCAAGTCATTGCTTGCCATTCTTTTGGGTATACATATAGGAGTGTAATTATTGGGTCAAATGGTAATTCTTAAATTTTGGAGAAGCCTCCGTACAAATTTCCTCAGTGGCTGCACCATTTTGCCAGCAATGCACAGGGCAGGCCCCACTCTAAAGGACGGTGCTGTCCTGCCTCTCGAGTCGCCTGCAGTTGCCCAGCAACTGAGGAGAGGCAAAGACGAAAAGCCCATCCGTGCACCAGGGAGGTTCACATCCTGGCAAGAATTAACACCTTGGCTTTATAGTGCTATATCTGGGTCAAGCCTCACAGGTGTGAGAGGCGGGCCATTTGCCACTGTTATACCTGTTTTATAGACAAAGAAGGTGAGGCACAGGTTACTGTACCGACTGGGAGAGTGGAGAACACCAGCACGCATCTTGCAGACTCCCTGCAGGAGACTGTGGTTAACGCACCTACCTACCGACCTTCGAAGCTGAGCCGAGGCCACACCCCCAGGGAAGCTCCCAGCCAACGAATGCAATTGTAGGAGCACTGAGGCGGGCCTTGTGCTAGGAGCCCTGAGTCCTCCTAGGACGGCAGACCTGGGTATGAGAATGCCCGTCATCACTGCTCTTGTGTCTGAGCCGCTGCCACCCAAACTTCTCTCCCACTTTCCCCTTCAAACCTAGAGGTTGTTAACTCTCCCGGCCTGCTCAGGTCCTCTCCGTATTTTTCTTCTCATTGACATTTCCTCTCATAAAATCCCTGAATGCTTAATTCTGTCTTGGTCTGTTTCTTGGAGGAGTCAGACTAATGCATGGACATTGTGGCCGTTCAGTCACCTTCTTTTTTAAGGGGAAGAAACTGAGGCCCAAGGGCAGAAGGATTTCCCAAGGCCAATGGGGGAAAATTGTCAGCAAACCTGGGAATCATACAGTATTTGTCCTTCCGTGTCTTTCACTTACCATATCATCCTCAAGGTTCATCCATGTTGTAGCACGTTTCAGAATTTTTTGCTGAGTTGAAAGTCAGAGTTTAGATTCCTGACTCACCAAGATAAAGTCTTGTCCATTATCTGACACCAGGATGGGGAGGCATTTCAAGATGATAGAGAATTCAGAGGGAGAACTAGGAAGCTAGCTGTGGTACAATCTGTGGAAAATGTGTTCCAGATAGAGGGAAGGGCCAGTCAGAGTCCAGGGCAGGAGTTAGCCTACCATGCTTAACGAAGTAGAGTGGGTCTCCAGCATGGCAGGTGGGGGCTGGGGGTGCAGGGCAAGCAAGATATGAGGCAAGTGGGGAGGACAGAGCAGCCTCCCTCAGGCCAGCAGGAGTTTGGATTTCATACTGAACAGGATGGAACACCATTTGAATGCTTGAAACTGAGGGGTGCTCTGATCAGTTTACATTTTGATGTCACTCTGGCCACCATGGGGAGGATGCACAGAGAGAACTCGGTATCTGTTTTGGGCATGATGCCCACGGCTAGTTAAGGAAGCCAGGTCATTGTCAGGAGGCTTCTTCAGGCATCCAGGTAAGAGAGGCAGCACTGGCTTTGATGTGGACAGTGAGCTGAGTTGGTCAACCTGCAGCATGAATGCTGGGAATTTCACCAGATGAGAGAGCCACTGAGGGGAGGGGAAAGAACAAAAAGGGATTTGAGTATCCCAGGTGTCTCGGTTGCTCGTGGATTCACCCAAGCAACAGTCACTGATATTTTTTACTTCCTGTACTCTGTGGGATACTGATATAAAAAGGGCTCCTCTTTAAAAAGTTGTATGATTTCACACGGCAACAAAGAAAGGGTCACAGTTTACTAAAGAGGACAAAGCAGCAGGTTAAATTTCTAGTAAACGAGTTTTATCAAAATGTCCTGAAAACTTGTGATTTCTTAAAAAGCTGTTTTTGTGCTTGTAGCTCAAATGCCTGAGATTAAACCCAAGATGTGTCCCCTACTTGCTCTGTGAGCTTAGATAAGCCACTGTGCCTCTCTGAGGCCCACATCTTGAATTGGGGACAATAATGTCGTCTTCTTGGAGGTGTTGCAAGGAGTGATTAAGATGTGTGCCCCAGGATGGAACATGCATCCGGGTGATTAAAAAAAGCATTTTATATATATATATATATATATATATATATATATATATATATATATATATATAATATTTCTATATTACTTATATAAATGTATTTTAGACAAAAGTATAACAGAATTGTGATTTCACAGATGTTACGGCTTAAAGTAAGTCTAAGAAAAAATATTACTATTATTTCACGTGATGCATGAATACTGTGAAAATGGGAAGGTCGATTCTGAGACACCCACATCGTGGATGCAAATATGTTCAGCAATGCTGGGTGCTCAATGGGTGCCACAGGAGTGCTGGGTGAATAGGTGCCTTCGGAGAATGCATTAGCAAGAGGGGCTCAGGCTGCTCCTCAGAGCGCCTCTGTGGTATCTCTGCCCTCAGCCCCTTCCCCTCCCTGCTTTTCAGCCTTTACAAGTTTATAAAGACAATTCTGCCCCCATCAGCGTTCTGGGCAGGTCCCTGAAGAAGATTAAACGAGATGAATATTTCATAGCCCTTGACTGACAACTGCTGAGGATCTGTTGTGGGTCTGGCGCCCACGTCTAGTTAAGGCCGGGGGGCGGGGTGGGAGAAGCCCATAGACTGAGCCATTGATCCGCTGGGTCCAATCTGCACTGATGAAACGCTCTGCTCCCAGCTCCCAGGCCAAAGACAGCAAGTAATGGGCTTTAAGAGGCATGGGGCCAGTGGTGGCCTGGCCACCCAGCCCCCTTGGGGCCCAGAGAGGCACCACCAGGCCCCCAAAGACCCATTTCTCTGTCTCCAGCTGTGGCCCCTCTGTCCTCATGGTGCCGGCTTGGTCCTTTTAACAAGCCGAATTCAATGTTTCCGACGCCTCCGACTTATTACCCCATTAAGGCCTGACGCCAAGCTCCCTTCGCCAGGGGATGCAGATGACAGGGTGGCAAGGCGCCTGTCGGCCTGGGGGCTCTGAGGAGATGGGTGAAGACCCCAGGTAGCTTTGGGGTGATTCCAGGGAGACAGCTGAGACACTGTGGAATCTTCCCTTCCATCTCCTCCTTGGACGCTGAGCCTGGAAATGGAGACAGTCCTACTGGCAAAGCTGAAATGTGGGTTTATTGTCCTTCTCACCCCAGCTGTTCCTGCACCCAAAGCTGCCGAGGTCACCTAACCTCACCTCTCCTCAGTGGAGGTCACTGGCATTGAGAATGCCTTCTGGAAACTCACTCTAGCTGGGACAAAAGGAATCTGTTTGGTACTCCAGGCTAAACTATTATTCAGCAACAATACGAAGCAGGCAGAGGCATGGCAGTTTTGGCCGTTAAGAGTACGCCCTGGTGTATTCATTTCCATGGCTGCTGTTAACAGTTTAGTACAAATGCAGTAGCTTAAAACAACACACATGACCATCTTACAGTTCTGAAGCCCAAAATGGGTTTCACGAGACTAAAATCACGGTGTCAGCAGGGCTGGATTTCTTCTGGGATCTAGCAGAGAATCTGCCTCTTGCCTTTTCCAGCCTCTAAAGGCCGCCTGCACTCCCTGGCTTTTGACTCCTTCCTCGGTCTTCAAGGCCAGCAGTGTAGCGTCTTCAAATCTCCCTGACTCTGTTTTCATCATGGTGCCACCTTCTCTGACTCTTTAAGGGACCCTTAAAGTGTGATTACACTGGGCTAATCTAGGAAAATCTCCCCATCTCAAGATCCTTAACTTAATCACATTTGAAAACTCTTTTTTGCCACAAGACCCAACATATTCACAGGTTGCAGGGATTAGGATGCAGTCATTTCTGATAGGCCATGAGTTAGTCTACAGTACATGACCTTGGGCAGACTTTCTAGGTATCAATGCCGACTGTGACTTGCTAACAGCAAGTTTGAGGAAGAACTTGCTCTCTCTGAGCTTTACCTTCTGCAGACTGGGAGCTGTAAAATATGGCTTCTTGGGTCACTGGCAGATGAAATCATACACATGAAAATGCTGCGTTTCTTAGTGACTTGTCATCGATGAATATATATTACTTGTTGGGAAGTGGTCATCTAAACTGATCAAGGGTGCCATCCCCTGTGCTGGAGTGGAGTTATTGATTTATAATCTAAGTGAGATTTCTAGTTTTTAAATTTTTGCCATGCAAGCTTTTGTCCACAAAGGTCAGTTGAGTTTGTGGTCATTGCTCAGACTGAAGAGTGGGATAGGGAACTTTTGACCTGGCTCTATTCCTCCCATGCCCTTGCCAAGCCCTTGGTGTTACCCAATCTGAAACTATGAGTCTAGAATTTTCTGAGGCTCAGTTTTCTCATGTATAAAATAGTTTTGGGAGGTTGAGGTGGGAGGATCCCTTGAGGCCAGGAGTTTGAGACCAGCCTAGGAAAAATAGTGACACCCGTCTCTACAAAATAGTAATAATAATAATAAATAGCCAGTTGTCATGGTGCATGCTTGTGGTCCCATCTACTCAGGAAGCTGAGATGGGACGATTACTTGAAATCAGGAGTTTGAGGTGGCAGTGAGCTGTGATCATGCCACCACACTCCAGCCTGGGAGACAGAGTGAGACCCTCTCCCAAAAACTAAAATAAAATAGTTCTGATATACCCTCTCTTGAAAGGTTGTAGCAGAGCCAGAAATAAACCCATGGATAGAGCGCCTGGCATAGAGTAAGTGCCTAATGCCCAGGCACCTGGGCACGGGCACCACTGCTACCTTTTTGAGGATTTTGTCCTTCTGTTCTAATCCCAACTCTGCCTCTTGTCAGTTTTTCTTGAGCCTGGAACCAGCAGATGGGCTGTGTTTGTATGAACTGAGTACAGGACACCGCTATCAAAGTCTTTCCTCTCAAGCTCCAGCCAGGCTTGTTTTAAATCCCTTAAAGTCTGACTTCTCAGAAGCCACCCTGGCTTTGTGCCATGGCACAAGAAATGCCAAACCTCCCTATCCAGGAACCCAGAGCAACGAAAAAGACAGGCCAGGAGAGAAAAGTTCTTGTCTTCCTTAGAAGCCAGTCACGAATTCAATAGCAAGAGGGGACAGGGTTTTCCTTCACTCATTCCTGGAGGAGGGAAATGACTGAAAATGAGCCCCGTGGTCCTCTACCACCCCACCACTCCCCAAGAGGTCCTCTGGTCACCACCACCTTTCAGTGTGGTTCAGGGGAGATGGCTTTGGACTGAGAGGCTGGCTACCTGTGTGCAAACCTCTACTCTGGACTCCTTGGCTCTGTGACTTTGGGCAAGTAACATCCCATCTCTGAGCCTGACTTTCCTGGTTACAACAGGTTGTGACGATTCCCTGGGATCATGAATGATGATGAAGACTCAGGGTATGGCTTCCACAATGTTCAACAATTATAAACAATTACTTTTTAAAATTAGCCATCAGACAGAGGGAGCATGAAAGGAAAAAGTGGCCCTAAATAACATTTAGTTCTACAAAAATACCAGGGTTTCTTGTCAATGATGCTTTGTTCGTAGGGGACAAACACAGCTTGAATCCTAAACTGCACAGAGAAGAGAGCACTGCCCTCTTTTCTATCTCTGACTCTCCCAGAATCTCCTGGACCCTCAAGTTGGAGACTCCTTCTTAAGGAGACACAAGGAGGAAAAAAAAAGCAAAGGCCAGCCCAGCCCCTCCTGTCCTGCAGGACCTTCAGTCTTGGGCTTTTTTGTGTTGCTGCTGGGAGCCAGTGACAATTTGAGTGGACTTGTCCTCTGGCCCTAAGCTCTTGGCTATGACCAGGTGACTCCTGACTTCTGTGGGTCCTCCCAGGCATTACAAAATAACGAAGAAGCCGGGCTCGGTGGCCCAGCCTGTAATCCCGCGCCTTTGGGAGGCTGAGGTGAGTGGATTGCCTGAGCCCGTGGGTTCGAGAACCGCCTGGGCAGCAAGACCTCATCTCTACAATAAAAAAATCAAAAAATCCGCTGGGCTTGGTAGCGCATGCCTGTAATTCCGGCTACTCGGAAGGCTGAGGCGGAAGGATCGCCGGAGCCCAGCAGGTCGAGGCTGTGGTGGCCGGGAGCGGCCACTGCACTCCAGTCTGGGTGACCGAGTGAGACTCCAACTCAAAAAAAAATAAATAAATAATGAAGAAGAAAAAGAGGAAGGAAAGATGAAAATAGAGAAGTGGAGCTGCCTGTAAGTGATCGGATAACATCACCTATTTAATGTCAATTAGTGTTTTTAACAACCAATTGCTGTGCCATTAACTTACAATAGCAACCTTGGGGGCCTGCCAGCATGCTCCAACAGACGAGCCCGGCAGCCGGTTGGTGCTGGGTGTGCAAAGTGGGCTCAGATTGCAGACTGATTGCAAGCTGGCATTGCTTGAGTAGGGTGCAGACGGTGGATGTGTGTGTGGGGGGTGTGGGAGAGGGTGCCCAAGCAGCAAAGCATTTCACTAAGTGGATATTTATAGAAGGCCTCTTGGACTAAATGATCCAGGCAGAGGGCAGGAGGGGTGAGGTTGCTGGAGGAAGGCAAAGCCTTGGGTGCTGGGTCTTGCCAAGCTGAAATCTCGGTAACTTGGTCCACCCAGGGATTCTGGCTGTTCATTGGTGGGGAAGTTGGGGGAAGTCTGTTGGGGTATGACGTGGGATCAATGTCACTTCTCTGTGAGACAGGGGTCCGGCAGGACTAGTCTTCCAAAATGAAGGTCCCAAGCTAGCCTAGGCCAAGATAGCATAGAAAGTGACCTCTGCTTGTCCTTTTTGCTCATGATATGCTAACTATAAAGTATTAGCATGCTAAAAGACACTCCTACCAGCGCCATGACAGTTTAAAATTACCATGGCAACTCTTGGAAGTTATGCACTATATGATTTTTAAAGGAGGAGGGACCCTCAATTCTGGGAACTCCCCACCACTTTCCTGGAAAACCCATGAATAACCTACCCCTGGCTAACATATAATCAAGAGATAGCTGGAGAAATAAACCCTCAGCCAGAATAACTGTGATGCTGAACTGACAAAAACAACCACTGTCTATTCTACCTGAAACTGCCAAGTTTAACATACACTCTAGTACTAATACTTGGCCAAGGAACATGATTACTTTGACCATCCCCTAAATACCAAAACTCTGATAATTCGGTTAGAATGCCATTGTTGTGTTTGAAGAGTATACGTTCATTGTCTGCTTAAGACAGGTACTCTATAGAGGAAAATCATTCTGAAGCTGGATGATGGGTTTATGAGTGCTTCTTAAACTGAAATGCACTTACCATTTACGCAGGGGTGTTGTTAAAATACAGATTCTGGTTCAGCCAACCTGGAGTGGGGTTGTAAGATTTTAAACTTCTAGCAAGTTCCCAGGTGATGCTGGTATTACCTGTCCATGGACCACATTTTGTGTATCAAGGCTTTATATTAATCTAAACTTCAGACTGGAGAGGGAGACTAGGAGAAAGTATGGCTGTTTTAATAGGATCAAGTCAATACACAATCTCAGACTTGATGAAAAATTTAGAGATCCTTTTCCTCTCTGGAAGCTCTCCTCCAGGTTTTGATGGGCAGGAGACACTTCCTCTGGTGTCTGCATTGACTTAGCCAAGATGTCCACCCCTCCCACCGTCTTCCGGTCTGTTGAATCTGTACGAATTTGAGAGCTGAGCTGGGCTGCAAAATGGCAACCTGAAGACCAAAGGAAGAGTTAAACCCTCTAGGAAGTAGAATCCCACAGGCTCAGGCAAATGCAGAAAGGGTTGACCTGGCTCCAAGGGTTAATACTATTTTGTTTTCCAGGACTATTTGTTATATCAGGTTAGCGCAGGCAGAAGGTCATGGGGGTCAGCGCCCCCCCTCATCCGTCCCCTCTTCTCTCCCCTTCCCCCTGTCTCCTCCATTTGCAGCCTCACTGCCTCCTTTAATCGGATGACCCCAGACACGGAGCTTTCCTTGGGATTTTCTTGCCAGCGCCTTCAGACTCGTTGCAGCCGACGCCAGCCGTCTCTCTCTCTCGCCCCAGCCCTCAGAGGCAGGCGCGCTAGCTAAAAGGCACTTTGTGCGAGGAGGAACCGTCCATTGCAATTTGTGCTGTGGTTTCTCTGGACAGGAGCAGATCAAGAAAATAATCTTTTATTTTGCCCGGGCTTTTCTTCTCGTCTTCATCTTCCCTTTATTTCTCTTTGTGTATAACTTGTTTCCTCTCTCTTCCTTATTCTAGTCATCATTTTAATTTTTCTTTTTATCTCCTTAATTTGGATGTATGCATATATTTCCTTTTCTCTCTCTTTCTTCTACTCTTCTCCCTTTATTTGTAAAAATTCCAGGCGAGGCTCAGTAGCTCAGCCTGTCATCCCAGCACTTTGGGAGGTCGAGATGAGTGGATTGCCTAAGCCCGTGGGTTCGAGACGAGCCCAGGCAACTTGGCGAGACCTCATCTCTACAATACATCAAAAATTAGCCAGGTGTGGTAGCACATGCCTGTAGTTCTGGCTACTTGGAAGGCTGAGGCGGAAGGCTCACCCGAGCCTGCGGTGGCCGGGAGTGTACCACTGCACTCCAGTCTGGATGACAGAGTGAGACTTCAACTCAAAAAAAAAAAATCCACCTTGTGAAATTGGTAGCCAAAGGACAGACCTTCAAGGCAACTTGATCAGGGTTCAAATCCCAGTTCTGCTCCTATTATTATTATTACTCCTTTGAGTCAAGGTCTCACTCTGTTATCCAGGCTGGAGTACAGTGGCACAATCATGGCTCACCACAGCCTCGACTTCCTGGGATCAGGCAATACTTCCACCTCAGCCTCCGAGTAGTTGGGACTACAGGCACATCCTACCATGCCCGGCTAATTCTTCTTTATTTTTTGTATAGACAAGGTTTTGCTATGTTGTCCAGGCTGTTCTCATTTTGGGGCTCAAACGATCCTCCCGCCTTGGCCTCCCGAGTAGCTGGGACTACAGGTGTGTACCACCATGCCTGGCTAATTTTATTTTTTGTATAGATGAAATCTCACTATGCTGTCCAGACTGGTCTCAAATTTTTGGGCTCAAGCAGTCCCCCTGCCTCGGCCTTCTAAAGTGCTGGGATTATAGGCATGAGCCACCAAACCTGGCCCCTGGACAAGTTATAAGAAGACTCTGGCAGAGTTTTTCTTTTTAACTACTCTGTGCCTCAGTTTCCTTATTATAAAACAAAGTTAGAAATCCCTTATGCGTTCACTGTTGAGAGTTAGCCAGAAAACTCATATAGAGTAGAGTCTGGTATATAGTGGGTGGTCAATAAATGTTAGTCTTTCCATGTTCTTAAGCCTTTCCTCTTCCCTTTTCTCTCTGCTGTTTCTTTTCTTACTTTATCTCTGTTTCTCTTAATAACTTTCTTTTACATTTCCAGAAGGTTCTTTGCCGAAAGCATGGTGGTATCATAAAAAGGACCTGGACTTGCCACTTAATAGGCTTGCAGCCTTGAGAAGGTTACTGAAACTCTCTAAACCTCACTCACCTCTTCTGCAAAGGGGGATACGATCTCTTCTCTTCTGGGGCAGTGGTAAAGATTAAGTGAGTTAATGTAAGGCTACACCTATCACAGAGCCTGGTGGCCATTACTTAAGACTCTCCTGTCACTCATTCCTTCTTAGCCAGGTCTTACCTCAGCTGTAACACAATGCACTATTAGTGCTTGTATGGACAGGTTAACCTGCTACCAATCTCTCTACCAAGCCATATATTCATCATCCATCCATCCATTCACTCATCTACCCTCTTATTCACCCACCCATCTGTCCATCCATTTGCCCATCATCAAAGTCACCCACTCACTAATATGACTATCTACTCACCTTTGGACTTACCCATCTACCACTCCACCTAGCCACCATCTATTCCATCTCATGCATCCATTTCATCCCATTCTATCCCATCCATCCATCTGTCCATTCATCCATTCATCCATCCATCCATCCCATTTCATCCACCTGTCCATCAATCAATCCATCCATTTAACCATCCATCCATCCATCCACCCACATACCCATCTATTCATCCATCAATTTGTCATTCATCCATGGATTTATTTATTCAGACTGGTTGTGTAATAAATGAGATTGGCCTAAATTGTGCCTTATCATAAAATTCTACTTGACAGTTCTAGACACAGAAGGAAGAAATAACAATAACAACAACAGTGCCATGATTTTGGAACCATAGGCCCTTTCAACCAGTTTCCTCATGGAGAAGGAGGGGAGGAGAGAAGGGGCTTTGCTTCTGAGCACAGGACACATGCAGTTGAGTAGCTTAGTGATTTTCAAACTGGTTCTGTGGACTCCAGGCATACTGTAGTCATGCCAGTGAGGCCATGGACAGAGGATCTGCTGCTTCAAATAGAAGAGCTCTTCACCTTGTCTTCCTTTTATGTTGGTCTCAGTTTAAGATGGAATTTGAAACACAGAGATAATCAACTGCTATGTAAAGTGTTCAAAGCACTGGTATAGTTACACATTTTGGATACTAAAGCAAAATTCTTCTTGCCAACTATAAAGAGATAATCTCTCAGTCACATAGATACTTTTGCAAACTTTCGAGCCAGGCAGTGGGCTGGCAATTAAATAGATGATCTCATTTAATCCAATAACAACTTGGTGGGGTTGGTATTGTTATTAGCTCTACTCTTCAGATGACGACGCTCAGACTAAGAGACATCAAGGTACTTGCTCAAGGTCACACAGTAATTAGAGCAGTAGAGTTGGGATCTGAACCCAGGAATTATCACCAAAATGCAACCTTCTTGCCATGGGAGGCCAATTAACCAGTATATGGTGGCTGAAGGGACACTGGAGAAGAAATACCAATAGACCTTGCATTCTTTTCTTTTCCTTGGTCAGTTCTTCATTTCTTCTTTCTGATCTTACAATGACCAGCAGAAGAAATGATGGAACTCAAACATCCAACAACCTAAAACAACAGATTCTCAAGTTTAGAAAGGATGAAGGCCAGTGCTTTTCAAACTGTGTTCCTCTGAGATCAAGGGTTCCCGGAGATTCTTCAGAGGTTTCCACGGACATGATCAGAGGTCACCATGTCGACTTGGGTATCGAGCAGATCTGACTTCTTGTCTAGGGAAATCCATTTACTAATTATATGACCTTGTGGAAACAATTTTCTTTCTTGGAGGTTTGGCTTCCTTGTCGGCAAGAGAGAGAGAGAGAAATAATACTTACATTATGGGGTTACTCTAAGAGTTAAATGAGAAGATGCATCTAACATGTTACATAAAGCTCCTGGCATCTAGACTGCTCAAATATATTAGCCTCCACCACCATCATCATCATTATCATCATTGTTTGCAGCTCCATATAAGTAAGAGTCTGCAAGACCAAATATCGCTCAAGCTAAAGAAAATATATGAAAGCCAAAGACATAAGCCAACATGTGTAAGAATCCTAGATCTTGGACTGCAGGAAGAATGTGATCAGCAATCTTTCCCAGATAATCACTATTTTCCCATGATTTGTTTACAGATTTTTTTTTTTTTTGAGTTGGAATCTCACTCTGTCGCTCAGACCAGAGTGCAGTGGCCGCTCCCGGTCACTGCAACCTCGACCTGCTGGGCTCCGCGATCCTTCCACCTCAGCCTTCCAAGTAGCCGGAACTACAGGCGTGCGCTACCACGCCAGGCTGATTTTTTTTTGATTTATTGTAGAGATGAGGTCTCGCTGCCCAGGCAGGTCTTGAACCCGCGGGCTCAGGCAATCCATTCAGCTCAGCCTCCCAAAGGCGCACAATTACAGGCTGAGCCACTGAGCCCGGCTTGTTAGGTCTTAAGTTGACTTACAAGATTCCCTCTGGCACTAACTGATATCACAGCAGTGGACTCAGAAAATATCAGAGCTGAAGGCTTGAACTGAGCTAGGGTCTGTTGCCTTTTCTTGTGTGGATGATCTGTGATATTAAGGAAAGAGGGTAGAGGGAGAGGAGGGAGGAGAGGGAGAAGGAGAAGAAGAGGGAGAGGGAGACAGAGGCGGAAACAGATTTGTACTCAAACTTCTCTGACCACCATTCCCTTGCCTATAAAATCAGACAGATACTTCCAATTATGGCTCCATCACAGGGGCTATAGAGAGAATAAAATTAGAAAAGGCAACATTTGTTGAAGGAGTTCTTTATCCTAGGACCACTGCTATCAAACACAGTATCTCTCTTTATCCTCACCACAACCACAACACCATGAAATGGATGTTGTTACCTCATATTTCATGATGAGGAAACCGAGGCTTACCCAGGTGTGGTAGCTTACCCAAGAGCAGGCAGCTGGGAAGTATTAATCGTTTGTTCATTCATCAACTATTTATTTAGTACTAGATCCAGAATTCATAATTCTGTGTATCTTAATGTAGGTCCCCAAACAAGATCCCGTGGAAACCAAAACACCAGCTTGAGATGAGAATGGGCTTTCACATTTGTGACTGTCTTGCTAACTTATTATTATTGTGCCTATAATAGATACCTTGTACTAGAAGTGATAGCAGTAGTATTTATGTCAAGGATCGAGTTGAGTGAAGACCTTTTTGGGTTTCTTTTCAGTATTAAATTATACCACGATTGCTGCGTGAATAACCACTTCTATTAATATTTTTTGAGCACTAACTAGGTGTAAGTTCCTGACGTACTTTACATGGTCATCTCACTTCCCACACTAAGCATAAGGCCCATTTTATCTACATTTTACAAATAAGGAACTTGAGATTGGCAGTCCACTGTTATTTTTGGAGCATCTACATTCTGCTATTTGCTGTTCCAGGCACTGTGGATTCAACGGTAACAAGGACAGAGCTACCGTCCCCAAGGAGCTATGTTCTAGTTGGTAGATGGGTGGAAACAGATTAGGAACACATAAACAAATGAGGTAACTTCTGGCACTGCTAAGGACTGAAGAAGAAGAAACAGGGTCATAAGATAGAGGAAGACAGTCTAAGGAGGCCATGGGGACAAATTTGAATAATGAGAAAGAGTCAATTACAGACAAAAGCATTCTAAGCAGAAGCTGCACGTGCAAATGTCCAGGGGCAGGCACAGGATGGATAGAGGTGAATTAAGGGGCATATGCCCACAAGTTGTTCTCTGTACTTGGACCCAAGGCTGTGCCTATAATAGATACCTTGAACTATCCTATTCTACTGCCTCCCTGAATACTCCATCAATGAGTACAGGCTGCAGCTAAACTATGACCTTGCTGGGTATTTTCAGGGAAGAATTGTCCAGTGCTGGCAATTTTTTAAAGGGAGCAAACACAATCCCAAAGATGCTTGTTCCAAGAGACAGCTGAGTTGCAAAACCAGGCCCAAGATGCCTGCAGCTCATGGTCAGCCAAAGAGCAAACTCTGAGAGACTCAGGGTAAACTTTCCAAAGCAAGTGAAGTTGTCCTATTCAGGGGTGGCTGCTAAGTGCCATACTCATCCTCACCAGGAAGCGCAAATATGTGCTGTGGATCTGCTGGGCTTAGGGTTGAGGCAGGAGGGGCTCTAGCTTGGTGTCAAACAGACCTGAATCTCCAGTGTGTTTCTGAATCTCCTGGGCAATGCAGATTCCCACTTGGTAGGTCTGGGGCAGGGTATGATACTCTGTGTTCCTCCCTTGCCTCCTCCTTTTCTTCCTCCTTCCGTTTCCTCCTCCTTCCTGCTTTTCCTTTTCTTCCTCTTCCTCTTCTTCTTCTTCAGAAACATTGTCTCACCATGTTGCCCAGACTGGCCTCAAACTCCTATCCCCAAGCAAGCCTCCTACCTCAGCCTCCAAAAGTGCTGGGATTACAGGCATGTGCCACCATGCCCGGTCCAGATTCTATGTTTTTAAGAAGCTCCCAGGTGAGCTAAGAAGGGGGCTATTTCATGGAGCATACCTTGAGTAGCAAGAATATTCGACACTGCGTATTCCATGACAAAGAAAGAAGCTTAAGAAGCCACTGCGTGGCCAGGCTTGGTGGCTCAGCCTGAAATCCCAGCACTTTGGGAGGCTGAGACGAGTCAATTGCCTGAGCCCACAGGTTTGAGACCAGCCCGGGCAACTTGATGAGACCTCGCTTCTACAGTAAAATAAAAAATTAGCCGGGTGTGGTAGCATGCGTCTGTAGCTCTGGCTACTTGGAAGGCTGAGGCGGAAGGATTGCCGGAGCCCAGCAGGTCGACGCTGGGGTGGCTGTGAGTGTGCCACTGCACTCCAGCCTGGGTGATGGAGTGAGACTCCAACTCAAAAAAAAAGAAGCCACTGCACATGGAATATTTGTTACCAGAAGGCTCTTCATTGGGTCCTTACAACCCCAATATGGGTCAGGCATTGTCATCACTCCTGTTTTACAAGTGAGCAAACTGAGATACTAAGAGGTCAAGGGTCTTGTTCATGAGAGGTGGACCTAGGCTGTCTGCCTTAAGGTGCACCTCACCCTCTGTGTCTCTTAGTTCTCCTACTTTCCACCTGGAAGACGGAGTTTGGAAGTGGGTCAGGAATTACTCTCCAAAACTGGTCGAATTCCACAACTGGATTAATAGACTCCATGCTGTCTCATTTGAATTTGGCACGCACCCAGAATCTGCAGTCTCACCTGTTAGATGGAAATGTTTTGGGGCATTTGTTGCCAAGACAAAGGTTCTATCCCTTATAAGGAGGGATTTGGGGTGTGTCAAAAGGGTCCCACCTGCTCTCTGTGTCTCTGGGGAATTTTGACACCCTCAGCTCACTCCTGTTCACCGAAGACCTCCAAACCCAGGGTTCTGGATGGATGGGAGGAAATGTTTTAGGGCAACATGACCTGACGGACTCCATGTTGGGTTCCACCATCACCAAGTACACAGGTCAGTGAAAAGAGGTAATTACCTAAGTAACTCCAATAAGGGGAAGCAGTCTAAGTCCAGGGTCCTCAGAGCACATAGCAGGGACCCCAACCGAGGCCTGGGCTGGGGTTGTTGAGAGGGTTTCTTGAATGAAGCAATGTTCTCCTTGCCCAGGACAGCAAGGATACTTGATCTCACTCCCTCACTACACACACACACACACACACACACACACTCTCTCTCTCTCTCTCTCTCTCTCTCA